>NC_073723.1:62669823-62969823 GCF_023634155.1 Falco peregrinus
TGTGGCCTGGAATGCATCATTTAGAAAACGAAAAGAGTGTAAGGACAGAATTGTAAATGCAAGTATATACACAGGCTACTTAGTCATTCAAAGTCATGGCAGGTTAAACTGAAGGAAGAGATCATCATATGAGTAATTCAGAGAAACCCATTTAAGTTAATGGAATAAGCTGCTGATGGAAGTTCTACAGAAGCACCCAGTTAAAATCAATCCAAGTGAAAGGTGGTAGCATTTTGGGGAAGTAGGTTATCAAATAATATATACTAGATGACTGCACAGCTTTTGGATTGAGATCAGGAGACAAGGTTGATTGATGTGTTTTATCATAAGCATGCACCTTGGGAAAAGATCGGGTCAAGTCAGTGCGCAGATCTTAAACATTCTTAATTATACCATGAAACAATTTTGAATTCATAGTGTTCAAAATTCACACATTCAAGAGATACTCCTTCAAGTATATCCAATGTCTAGCACCACTTTTGTAACCATGTTTTCTGTATAGCAGTGCAGTGCCCTACACATGTACATCTTCATATGATAAAATAAATCACCTTTAATGTGTTAATAATGCTCATTTACAACTAAGCTAACACCAACAGCACTGTGTGAATAAATGAATCCCTTATCTGACATCATACGTGGTAACAACAGTAGCTCGCATATGACACTAAGGTAGATGAGTATGAGCATTATTCTACAATATAAACCAGTTGGTCAGTAAAATAAATGCTTATTTGGAAAATGCAGCTCAGAGGCATCTTTTAATCTTATACTGCAGATTACAGATTATATTGTAGATTTTTTCAAACAACTAGTTCATTCAAGCTCATTAATTACAGTTGATGTTATTTCAGGAATGTCTCAAACTAACAGGTATATAATAAAGATATAACTTAACTTTCTCTGTGGTATATCAGAACCCTTTTCCCTGGATGAAATTGGTGCATATGACTCTTTTGCTTGTGAACTATTTGGCATTACCCCTAGGTAAATTATGTCTAATGCTTTCTAACACTGTCTAATTTAAAAGCAATTAAAGCCCTCCTGCTTTCTCACAATTCAACCCACTTGTTAACTTGATAACAGTCCTGTTTGCATAATGAATGATCACACTAGTGAGTCTCTGCTAGAGTTGCACGGAAAAGGCCATACAGTTTAACTGGAGCTGTTCACATTCTCATGCCCAAATCCTGGGCAGCTCAAGTGTTTTAAGGAGGTGGAGTAACAGTCCTTTGTGGAAGTCCCCTCAAACAACATCTGTTTTAATATGTTAAAAGTCTAAATAAAGAAAAGTTATGATTTGTGTACATGTAGAATAAGGGCAAGTGAACTTCTAGGTGACCATCTCCCTGCCACCAATAGGAGCTGTTTCCTGGGGAGACCTCAGCTCCTAATTGACTACATGTAAATAACTTTTGTATGGGACAATTGCCTTTGTAAGAGGAGCTATCTGACAGTTAAATCCTGCCTTTGAGGTGCTTTGGAGGATGGTCTCACAAATGAAATTATTGCAGTGTATGAATATCACCTGAAGCATCATCAGCAAATTTATTAATAGAGAAATGATGACAGGAAAATTAAGTGTCTGTACTCAGACATGGAATCCTTTTTAGATGCAGAATTATAAAATAGCACTAGAAATGCTCCAAAACCTTCCACCTACCTGGGGCAGACGGTATATCTCATTTTTTGGTAGTACTGGCTGCAGTTAGGCACTTGGATATGAATAAGAGGCAAAGATGACACTGGCTTAGTTTATAGGAACTGGCATAGCTCGTAAGAACTAAGAGCCAAGAGCCACAAGACTGTTTACAATTGTACAGGTTATGGGATGAAAGATTAATATCTACAAAAACACTAACTTTCACATCCACCAAATGTGCTGTATTTTCAGGAAGGGAATGAATTTGTCCTTTTTGAAAGTTGAGGTTTCAGTTCAGCATTTTCAAAATTTGCAGGTTTCTAGCTTGCAGAAACTCACTCATGGGATTGGTGAGACCTGTAGTGCATTTATATTGGAACAGGATTACTCAGAGTGGAAAAATGAAAGTGTAACACCAAATTCACTTAAAAAGTGAATGTAGAGCTTTGTTATAAAAGTTCTCTTGAGACTTTTCCAAAAGCAGGTTTGTTTGATAGGAAGAAGTCTTTCAGATGATTCGGAAACATGCAATGCTTTCAGTAACTTTCAGGACTCTATCCCAAACTGATTCAGAAGCCAGGACTTCAGCAGACAATCTAACATTAGTGTCTAGCAATTAGTTCAGTGTCTCCACGCTGAGTAGACATAGTTCTTTTGTATTTTGTATTTTTGATCACACTGATGGGCTATGTTTCCCAGTAAGTGCAAGTCCAGTCATTCAGCAGACATGCTGACTGCCAGTCCAGTTTCAGAACAGGGACTTCGGACACAAATAGTTCATGGTTACTAAGGAAGCTTACTGCTTATGGTCCAAATATCTGGGAAGTATGGAGTTGCAAAACTATGCTAGAAAAAATTAATTTCACCCCGAACACATATATAACTCAGTCTCAAGACTTCACTGGCGATAGCTTAAATAAATGTCAGAGCAAAATACTGATCCCAGTCTCTAGGCAAAATGCAAACCACAGCCAAAGTGCTAGATCTGTGCTAGAAACAGCAATATTTGAAAAGAATGGTCTCACAAAAACTTAATCAGTCTTCATTCTAATCTGCTTTTCTCACAATTGTTCTTCTTGTGCCTCTTCTGGTTTTCTCTCTTGTATTTCTTTGACTGCTTTCCCATTTTTATGCCTCCTATGCTGTCTTTTGCTCCTCTACTCATTCTCAAGTGGTTTTCACCACCTTCTTGCAACCCCAGCACATACTTTCTATTTATTGCCACATCATCACAAATTCTTCCTTACAGCCATCCTCTAAAATCATCTATTTTGTCTTTACAAAATTTCTGCTTTGAAACTAGACTGGGGAGCAAGTCCGAGAGATTCTGCCTTTTCTGTCTGTTTTTTGCCTTCTTACCTGCTCTTTCCTTCTTGTTCCTGTTTTGTTGCTATTTGTAAATAGGATACAAATATATATAGAGAGAAAATACAGAAAGTGAGGTTTTGTAGATTTACAAAGAATCAGTTTCTTGGTTTATAACTCCTTTGTATTGGGGCCTGCAGCTAAAAATGATTTAATGAAAACTAATTGCCTATAGCTGCTCTAGCTATATATATCAGCCAGAGCAGCAAAGTGATTTGTATTTAATAAAGTCTTAGACCCAAGTTGGCAAGGTTAGTTATATATGCATTCATGATGATGTTAATGGTGAAGAACCTGTATGCTTATCAGACATATAGTAATAATACTGTGATTTAATACAGGAGCAGACACTGCTCCCTGTAAAGTCAAAAATGTGTTTGTTTCCCCCATTTCCCCCCCTTGTTATAACTTAATGTAAAGGACTGTTTTTAAAAATAGTGACTGTAAATGGGTTTGGATGTCATATCAAATTAGGTTTCCAGTTCAGTTCTAGTATTATTAAACTTTTTAAGCTGATTACATGCAAATATGTCTTTCTATGTACTAGGTCGAAGAAGCAAGATTCTTAAGGACTTTACTTCAATTTAAACTACACATGTGCAATAAACCACATAGCAAAAAAGATAAAATAAAAAATTCAATGTGTTTTTCAATTCCATGTGCTTTGCGAAGATTTGTTTGTTTAGAAAGCATCAGAAGCTATTTTTCAGTTTGTTAGTACCTCTAAGTCCCATCTTCCTAGACCTGCAGAAGCCATATTAATGTGCCAAGACCAGAGCTAGTTCAAGCAACTAATCTTTTCAGTTAAATTTTAGTCTCAGATGTTGCACTGCTTGTGAGGCTTTGCCTGGGGTGTGAGGAAATCTTGGAAAGCTGCCAGTCAACTCACTGCTGATTTCTAATGCTAGTTCTCATATCCAGTTCTCCCACAATTTGCTTTCTCTGCTTAATAAGAGTCTTATCTCATCGGACTCTGCTGAGCAGACTGAAATGTTAGAAATTAGTATCTGTTCATGTTACAGATCTCCCATCCTCCTGCCTGGATTCATTGTCAATAACTGGTTCCTGAGTTTCTCTAATGTAAGCATTTCAGTTCTGACTTTCCAAGCAACTTCCAGCAAGTTCTTAGGTACTGTACAAGAGTTGTCTGAGACTCTTTTTATTTGCTTTTTATAAAATGAGAAGATGTTTTGCAGAGTTGGCTCCATTCCGGTTACACTTCTGTTGAAATGGTTTCACAGGCACAGGAGCTCTTTCCCCAGCAGCAGTCCCAGCCCCACAGCAGAGCAGCTGGCGAAGCACGTACTCAAACGCTGATTGCTGACATGCAATTCTACTCTGCCCTGGTTTAAGCGTGAGTATCTTCAGTGGTGTCCCACCTCACTGACAAATAGAGCAGCCAGAATTCAGCACTTTGCTCTTTAGGCCCCCTTTGGTCCTTTCCTGGGTTTTATATATATTTTGGTATTAATTTGGAGCGGGTAGAGGCAGCAAGGCAGAGTAACTGAATTTTATGGCCCACAGTCAGAGCACTCAGTTGGGGTGTGGGAGACCAGTGTTCAAGCTGTATGGCTTAAAGTCGCTTTTCCCACACTGCGGATGGAAGAGCTCAGTGTCTATGCCAATAACTATAACATACTTTCTAATTTATTTTGTAATGTCAAGAGTATATGGTGCATGTTATTTTTTCTTTTGCCAGTTTGGCTGGTAATTTCTTTTTCTTTTAGTTTATGGATTTTGAAGACAATTTTTTGCTTTTCATTTTAAACCTGGGCCTGAGTTGACATCAGGCAACTTTGGACAGGCTACAGATGTTCAGAGATGCCAGCCAGTCCACCTCCTAAGCAATGTCTGAGCAATACCAGGCCTTTTGCCAGTCCTTGTTGTTATGCCACTGCAACTGCCATTGGCTCTACTTAAGACGGATGGGGTAGGGGGTTAAAATTTCACATTTGTTCTGCATTTTAAACTAAATGAAAAGTATTAGGATTATCAATGAATTTAAAGAACAATGAAGAGTGAGTAAACTGAGAAACTCTTTAACATCAGTGTCATGTAATTCCTGACCATTTATTATTATTCTTTTAAACCTACCACTTCACAGTGTTTACTTACAAGAAACTATTTGTTTTGCTAGCATCAGCATTATCTAACAAAAAAATTAGCTTTATATTGCTGCCAATTTTTCTCTCCATTACTTCTCCACACATATTGTCCCTTACCCATAAGTACCAGGTTTTCTCCTCCACCTTTGCTGCCCCCTCCTCTTTGCCCAGAAAATGATCTTGATGTTCCTATTCAGTGGGCTTTCACACAGCAATCAGAGCTCATGGGAAGAAGATTCACAGAAAACTATTTCCCAGTGAGATTCTTTTATAAAGTCTCAGCACATGCTGCTCTTATTTAGCACCTTTCACACAGTGTGCTCTGAACTAATTTTTAAGAGGCATGTTGTATGAACTTGCTGCATTTTTACACCAGAGATCCCAGCAGAGTGGGATGGGACTAGAATCTAGTGCAGGATGATCAGATTCTAGCAGCTAGTCACAGGACAAATCTTAGCAATTCATCAAACAGCCCTAGGCAGTCCCACATGCTGGGTTCTTTCTTTCCTACAGGAAGGAGTAACAAATCTCAGTTGTCTTTAAATCAGTGAACAGATGGGTAATTGCCTAACTGTATCAACCAAAGGTGAGTCTATCTCTATGTGCCATCAAATTCAGATTAATTTACTTTTTACGTACTCTTACTACATCTTATATGGCACGTAGATTCATAAAGAAGTTAATAGCACAATCTTGTGAAACTTCTTGGGCATGTAGTGAACCAAAAAGGCTGCTCTCCTCAGAAGTGTATGGATATTTTTTAGTTTTCTTCAGCTCACATCATGCTTTTCTCTAAGAAACATAGGGACTGCCATGCTCCATTAGTCTAATGGTCCATAGAGTGCAGCAACCCCTTTAGTAAAATGGGTTTCTGTGTTAGAAACTTCAAAGAGTGCAATAGTAAAGTGGGGAACAGCATGCCATCAGGAAGGTTTCTCCCACCCAGCAATAAAATTAGAAGCTGGTTTGTGTTACACGAGAGTTGATATCTTTCCCGTGTGTTTAAATGAAACACTAGTCATCACTGATAAATTGGACAGAAGTTCTAAGCTCCTAGCTTGGGCAAGAAACTTTTAGATGCTGCACACTCCCCAAATCCACCCTAAGTTCTAGGCTTTGCTCTCCAAAGTATTTCACAGATTATTTTCTACATTATAGCTTGCACATCTCTGCTACAAACCCAGCTCTACTTAACCATACCTTGCAATGTCATAAAATCCAAACAAAGCAACTGAGATCTGAAGCCTCTGAAGTTAAATGTCTTATTGCCAGCTATATAACAAACTTTCAGAGAATACAGAACAACTTCAGATTGCAGCTATCTTTAAAGAACATTGGAAGCTTTTCTTTTCATGTATGTGACTTTATCGCAAGTCACACAATTTGTTATTTTTTTTTAATTGCAGTTCAGATGGTAATAGTTATGTAGGCATATCAGTCTTCATCTATTTATTTTCTGAAGAAGACTCTAGCATGTAGGTCTACAGGGAAAGGCTTATACCATAAGGGCTTAGTCTATAATATTTCTTAAAGTGAATTATTTCTTTAAATCTTATTAATTTACACAGCCTTCAACATGATTTTGTGTATTAGATGAGATAAGGGTAAAACTTTTTCTGGCATGTTTTTTTAACTACAGCTACGGTTTCTAAACGTTTGAGTTGGTACTACTTGTTAGATGACAATTTTTTCACCCTAGGAAGAATTACTTTCATTGTATCACTTACCTCCTTGTCCTGTCTGAGCATATAATAATACAAAATCATATGTCTTACCCTTTACCTTCTAGAAATGTATAAACACCACGATAGTTATACCAATTCTCGTCCCTGACTGAAGGAAACTTCTTGCTCTTTAGACCGAAAAGAAAGTTACCTATTTACTTTATCATTCATTGTGTCTTATATTTGTCTTGTCTGTTGCACCATATTGCTCACTTCCTTTTCCAATTACATAGTTCTAATCTCTTGTGATATTTACATGAAGAAAACATTCCATCCTTCTAATCTATGAATATCTGCTACTAAAAAGAAATTTCACTTTTCCCAGTTGTATGAAAGGAACATACTGTACCAATTAAAAAGCTTTCTATGAAGAAATCTAATTATAAAAACACAAGGCCTGATTCAAAGCCTATTTTAGTCCATGGAAAGACTTCTGTTGACTTCTTTGGGCTCAAGTCCATATTCAGCAGTGGTTAAATTGAATACGACAAGAGCTTATTTCCAGTTAACAAACAATTCATAGGCGTCTTGAATCAAAAAGTATATTTACATTATCACTACATATTGCATTATAGCATACAAATTGACCACTTCTGGAAATACAGTATTTTACTAGAGCAAAAAGTTCATATGAGAATTAATATATTCATTAAGTATGGGACTCTTCTAATATATCTGTCCTATACAACTGTACAGCAGTATGGACTTTTACAGAAAACATATGGAATGGGGAAGGTATTTTCTACTGTGAACACCCCATGATGGAGATGTGAAACCTGCATCTGAAATGTGAGCATTCTTCAAATTAACTACTTTAAAATTCCTCATTCTATGATTTCTACAGTAGTTCCCAGTCAAATAATCTTAGGCTATTTTTTTGTTATTAGTGGGCATTTCTACAGCCTTAAAGACCTGTATCCATTGAGAGGCCTGAACACATAAATTAGACTTTCTTTTATTTTCCCGTTCTGCCCTAACAGCAGGACAGTGGAAGCAGTGGGGTTTGCTCCTTTTTTGCATTGCCTGTTTTCTGAAAGATGCAGTGAGGAAGCCATTAGTAAGTAGAGCTGGCAGAGGAAGGACTTTATTTGGTTAGTAATACAGACTACACCTAGATCCAGCCTCTGTGCCCGAGACAGCTTGCTGTGCAAAACAAAAGTCTGTGTGTGTACATTCCCCCTTCAAACACTTTCTTTCTCCACTGTGTGAATTCAGCCTGGCTGGGAAACTGCCAGAGCTACAAGCTGAGAAACTCAATAGAGGAAAGTTTGCTCTGAGGCAAGAAATGGGCCTATCTTAGCTGTAGGAGGTGGAAACAAACCACAAATACTGCTGAACTTATGACGTTTTCTCCCTCAGTAGAAAGAATCATATTTGCAGAATTTTGCCATTGACATGAATGGGATGAGAACTACATTTCCAGCCTTTTTTAATAAAGAAAAGCAGTTAAGTAATCACACAGCAATTAAATATTGTTGAGGTGAGGCCAGCTATGAAACATGCATGTATATTTTGGATGCCATCCAGTACAATTTTTAAGGAACTTAACCCATGCAGCCTGCAGATAAAACAGTGACTTTGCTTTGGGTATGCAAACTGAATGCAAGAAGATCATATGCCATTTCAAAGTGGAGATGAGCTTGAAAAAGACAACCAAGTCTAAATTTCTGCTAAATTCAGTGTAATTTCAGAGGAGAAATTTGCACCTTGGGCTCATTTTTTCTTAACACACAGATTAATGTTTATTTACCAATCTGTACGTTTAACACAGCTGGCTAAAGCTGCCTTTCCTCAACTTTAGTTAAGGAAAGTTATCCAAGTGTTTTCTGGACATTTTTAACTTCCCATTAACATCAAGGCTAGATCTCCAGAAAGCAAAATCCTTTCAAAAGGCAGTTTGCATCACATCACATACTCAGCATCAAAATGTTATCAAGCTGAATGGTTTAAATTGGTAATTGTGCATCCAGAACCCTTTGTGAAGTATGAGTGACAAAAAAAAAATATCCTTTGCAGATACTGAAACTTCATAATGATGGGCACTAACATAACAGGTCTTGACTGAAGTTTCTAAAAATTATGTCCATGTACCTAATAATATAAATATCTTACTTGATATTTTGATTGCCTTGACTAGATGTGCAAATGAAATTCATTGTAGCCCATTAGACTACTCATTAGAAAAGAAAAAAAAGCCACCAAAGTCTAAGTATCATAGAAATACTAAATATGTAATATCTGAGGCTATTTTTCAGTATTCAGTCAATTCAGAACAGTACTGTTGACGGATTCTACAGGATTAAGGAAGTGATCATCCCCCTGTACTCAGCACTGGTGAGGCTGCACCTTAAACACTGGGTTCAGTTTTGGGCCCCTCACTACAAGAAAGACATTGAGGTGCTGGAGCGTGTCCAGGGAAGGGCAACAAAGCTGGTGAAGGGTCTGGAGCACAAGTCTTATGAGGAGTGGTTGAGGGAACAGGCTGTTTAGCCTGGAGAAAAGGAGACTCAGGGAGGACCTTATTGCTCTCCCCCACTACCTGAAAGGAGGGTGTAGCAAGGTGGGAGCTGATCTCTTCTCCCAAGTAACAAGTGTTAGGATGAGAGGAAACAGCCTCAAGTTGCACCAGGGGAGGTTTAGATTGGATATTAGGAAAAATATCTTTACTGAAAGGGTTATCAAGCATTAGAACATGCTGCCCAGGGGCGTGGTGGAGTCACCATCCCTGGAGGTATTTAAAAGACACATAGACATGGTATTTTAGGGACATGGTTTAGTGGTGGACTTGTCAGTGCTAGGTTTATGGTTGGACTCAATGATCTTAAGGGTCTTTTCCAACCTAAATGATTTTATGATTCTGTGATCTATTAACACATGGAAAGCTAGCTCTTTAAGACCTAGCTTTCCTGTATCTTATTTTTCAGGACTCCCCCTAACAACTTCAACTTTCCTCACAGAAGAACAATGATGCTAAAGCAGAAAAGACATTCTAGGTATAACAACTCCCTTTCAGCATTCCAAGGCAACAACCAAATACAGTTCAAAGTCTTCTCTGCTTTTCCATGTTTCTGTGTTGTATCAGAGGCTAATCATCCTGAAATACTCCTGTACAATCAAACCAAGCAGCGTGATGAAAGTAGCAGAAGGCTTTAAAAATAGACAGAGTTTAAAAAAAAGGAAAGTTTTCCTGGATGTGGTCAGGAAGAAGTATATAGAAAGAGTGTAAACGAAAGACAATCACCTAGAGATACCACTGGTCTGATACAATATGACAATATAATGTTCCACAAAAATAACATGCTGAGTATCTGAACTGAAAACAATTTACATAACACTTTGTTCTTCAATCAAAAAAAGTCTGGAGATGTTAAGTCCTCTACCCATGTCATCCATGGAGATGACATTACTTGCTTGCAAAAGATCAAAGAAAATAACATGAACAAAAGTATACATGTAGTGAGGAGCACTGTGAATATCATTTCATACAGAAATTCATAAGGTGTTTAATTAAAAGAGAAAGAATTCAGTTACAGCACATTCCCCAATTCAGTGTTCTTTTCAAGCCTTTAAACATGAAAAGTTTTTGTGATTCTTCTTTCTTAAATACAAGTCAACATTTTTGTCCTCTTTTTTTCTGTGGCTTGTTTTCTGTGAGTTCAACATTTCAGTCTTCATCATTCTTGTGACAAAAGTATTGTATTACACTGCAAAACAATGAACAGCAGCAATTCATGCACAGCTGCATTATTAAACAAATGCAATTTCTGTATGTTATGGATTGCTCAAAGAAGCCCAAAACTTAAGAGTTACAGAAATGCACTGTATCTAAGCAATTTAAGAACTGAATGTTTAGGAGTACCTTTTAAAAGAAAATGAGAACATATTAATGTGGTAGAAAACTTGCCTGCTAGAAATGACCCGCCTACAGTAACAGAGATAAAGAGATTAATTGGCTATAGCGGTTACTAAAAGCCAGTCAACGGAAGATCAGATATCTCAAAAATGGAAGGAGAAAAATGGATTGTAAGCAATCAGTGTTGTATTCATCAGTTAGACTGTAATAACTGACAGATATGACTAGCCTAAATGTCCTTGGGTAAAAATTCAAGGTGAGTTTTATTTAACCCGTGTACAGCAGACAGAAAAATCTGTTCATTCCTTTCCTTTCTATTGCTATCAATTAATGGATCATTGGCTCAAGTACCTGATGAAAACTTCAAAAAGGTCAGGTGGAGCATTTCTACTGATTCTTCTGGACTTCAGATCAGAACTTCAGTAGGCAGAGAGACTGTACTTTTCTACCACTTTTGCCATTCCCTCAAATACTATCTAATCTTTGGTAAAGATCCACGTTACTTCTGTAGATTTCAACTAAATGACCTTGAAATGCATCACATTCATTTGTTGCTGACAGATATTTTAAAGAAGAAAAGATGACAAACAATTCAAAAGCTTGCATATAGTCAGAGCACATCAAGCAGAAAAAAACCACTGGAAACAGTGAACTGCAAGCTGAAACACAGGAGTGAAACCGGGCTATATTGTACACTAACTAGTTCAGTATAGGAACAAAGGCAGGCAGAAAATTGGAGTGTTAAATATTCAGTACTGGATGAAATTAATGTCTTCTAATTTTAAGAAACATCCATTTGCAGCAAAATAGATAATTTGATTCAAACATATTTTAACTGGCCACTGAATTTATCTCTAAAATCTGTACAATTTATTTCTTCTTTCTTAAAACCAGGTTTAATGCCTATTTTCTTTATGACTTTGCATATATTTTCTTTTAATGACTCTCTGTCTCTCCATTCCTTATTTGATCCAGGACATGGACTTAAGCTTTAGGTCTCCTAAAGCAACTTCTGTAGATGTTGTAGAGAAGCCAGTCACTAGGAAAATGAACTCTGCTTTAGACTTGAAGAACCTTGTGGACATCTGACAAGCCTAAGTGCCATTGTTTTCAAAAGGTAGAGGAAGCCAATAAAAAAAGGGCAACTTCTACAAAAAGAAACCCAGCTGTCACGTACAGGCATGAATTCTGTATTATGTGTGTGGCTTTCATTTTACATGGACGAAACACTATTCTTGACCTTGATTCCACTTAGTGTGCTGGAGGTTGAACCAGACTTGTGTCTATTCAGAGGAATGACCTGCCATTGTGCTGCAGAAATGGAGTGAGGGGGAAGAAGCTAACCCAAGAATCCTCTCTGGTTTTCCTTTACGTTCAATCTCTGAGGAGCTGCTGTCTGAATTCCTTGGACTTGGAGATGTTCCAAAGCAATTAGACAGCGAATCCCCCGGGACATGACTGCAGATTTTGCTGAGCTTTCTTAGCTCTTTTTATTCTTTTCTGTTCAATTAAATGAAAGAAAAAAGGCTTAGGGCTGTATTGCATGTTCACATCCTTTTAAAGCAGATGAAACCACGTGGATCCCTCTTTGTGCCCACTTGCCAGTGCAGCTAACCATTTCTCTTCTTCAGTTCTTCAGTTTTTAAGGTGTTCGACAGCCTGTACAAAAATAACTTAACATTCAGGTTCAGCACTATTGAACAATGGAAAGCTCATTTTTATCTGACTTTCTTTTTACTGATCTTTGTATTTGATTCAAACACTGTGATGGCATCAACAAAACATAGACGAGAATCTGTAAACTGAATGTATTGAAGAGTCATATAGCTGAGAAGTACATTTCAACAGCAGTTCATTCAAATTATTTGTTATTATTTCCCATTTGTCAGTATGGGTACAAGGCTTCTCAGATACAACCCCAAACAGGCAATATTAAATCTAGAAACCTTTAGTCTGAAGAGATTTAAAACCCAGGGAGCTCTAGCTACAGCAGAAGGAAGTTGAAATGTTAGCAGTATTGAATCATGCAAACTCCAGAGGTCAATTCCTCTTCTTATGTTTTAAAATATGGCTCTTAAATCTTGACAGAATTCCAAGTTTATGAGTTACTGGCTGTCTACAAAGACTTCTTTACATCTTCAACATGATTTGATATACCTACCAAAGCTTTTTAAAGGTCTAGAAGCAAGCTACGCAAAAAAAACAAGCCCTGCAGATACTAGACTCGTTATACTGCACTTTTCCAAGTATTGGCACACTGTTTATGACAGACTTCCGTAAACTCCTTATTCTGTCTGATTCAGCAAAATAAACTGTCTTGCTGAGGAAAGGCAGAAGCTGGTAAGTAGAATATTACACAAGAGGACTGAGGTAGGAATACAGTGTCTATGTGCATTCTTTGCAATTCTGCTAAGAAAAATGCATTTTAAGTAGCTGAACCTGTGAAACAAGCTTTAAATAAATATAGTCATCTGTGACAGAACTTGACTAAACAGCATTTGTAACAGAACAGTAACATTGCTATAGCTACTGCTTGATTTTATTTTATGCTTCAGTCTAAACTTTTAGCTATGTGATGCATTTCTGAATCATATATTACCTGAGTGTGTGTACTGAGGGAAAGATAACACTTTGCAAATCATCTCCATATATTGCTGCAAGTTCTTGGAGATGCTGTAACTTAAAATTCTAGTAGCACTTAATAATCCCAGGTTTGTAAAGTCTGATGATGCAAGACAGCCTGGCTGTAAACCATACAATCAATCTGCCCATTCCATAATATCTTATACAATATACAGTTAGAATATAATAACTACCAAAACATTTTCAAGTAATAATAAAAAGCAGGAAAGACAGCTGTGGATTCACTGCAAATCAAAATATTTTGCAGTCTCCTTGCAAACTTTGGTAAAGAAATGATGATATGATTTTTTACTGGTTTTGGTCAGCTGGGCTGGCTTTGCAAAAAAGTTCAAGACTAACAATTAAGAAGTAATTTAACATTCAAAACAAGTACCCTTGTAAGATTTCTGAAAAACTTCAATACAAATAAGTTCCTTGGAAAATACATACAACACTATTCCTTCGGTTCACACTTGCAATCTATTCAAAAAATGAAAAAGAACGTAGAAGAATTCATACCCTCTCTGGCAAGGCGCTGAGGCACTGCTAGCCCTGCCTGCCTCTGTGCAATCCTCAGAGCTCCACCTATCCTGCCTGTGTCCCAGGACCCCATTTCAGGTGCCCAGGACCATCAGTCCCTGCCCCAGCCAAGCCACAGCAGGGCCAGTGTCCAGCTCCCCACAGCCCTGCCTTGCCTGGCCATGAGCTCTGCCAAGCCAGGTACACCAAGGGGCCCACATCCCAGCCCAGCTTCAGCCTGACCGTGTCCCCAGAGAAGTGCTTGATGGCTGGGGTTGGGGCTGCCCCAGTGTCCCACGGCTGCCCTGCTTCTGTCTGGGCCAGTGGGACAGGCTGTGGCTGCCAGGTCCTGCCACCCCAAGGGAGACACCATCGTTCCCAGCCCCCAGGGAGGTCCTGGCCCATGTGGTGCCTGGACTCTCCTCATTTGGCAAATTACATGTAACTATTTACTTTTTATCAGCTTTAATTTTTTATTTATGTTATATTTTCTCTATGAGATTTTAAGTTAAATTATGAAGAATATATAAAATATGTATGTGTGCAGCATACAGCTACTGATCTTAACATCAGTAGACATGTTCAGTGTTGGGAACTTTTTGCAGCAACTGAAAAATTGCACTTTGAGCGTTACAGTGTCCCATGTTCTCTGACATTATGATACACTGAAAGTGGTTTTACACTGGCAATACTGGAGGACAGTGGGACCGTAAGAAACTATCTCAGGGTTTTAACACAAGGACATGCATCTTGTGTCTTGACATGTCTCCCTTGTCTGATCATCTGTGCTATGTTTTACTTCACCTACCCAAAAAAATGGTCTGTAAGCAGGTGTCTGCAACAGAAATCCTTTTTAGAGCAAGGTAAAAAATATAATGTGTTTTTAAAAAAAGCAGTGTAATTCCTTTGGTGAGATGCAGAATAAGATGTTATGATACTGGTCCTAACTTGCCCCAGTGTTGGGCATTCACACTGAAGCCATGACATGCTACAAATCACACCTTTTGTATTACAACATGTCCAGGTACACTGCAACCTACTCCTCTGAACTTATAATACAGCCAATCATAATGAATGGCATGCTGGGGAAACACATACTATGTACACAAAAATGCCACACGTGGGAGGTTGGAAGACTTTTATCCTCAAAACCTAAAGGGTCGCCTGCTACTTCCCAGATGCTGCATGTGTGTTTTCATTTCCTGCTTTTATTGCCCTAACATAAATTGTGCTCTGCTTTCCAGTAAAGAGTGATTTTCTTGGTAGTGAACAGATAAATCTGTAGTTTCTTATCTAGAAAGCCAAGTTCTTAATTCTCTTTGTCTGCAGAACTTTCCTTAGAGGGGAGAATGAAGCACAGTCTTGGAAACCGAGAACAGTCCTGCATTTTCGGTACCATTCGCAGTCTCACTGTTGCCTTCATTTGCCTTCTTTTCTTACACAACATCTAAGCCTTTGAATGCAAATGCCTGCATGGTAAGTAGAAACAATGACTTGATTATGTGTGAGGGCGTTTACCTTTTGTTTTGTTTTGGTTTTGTTTTGTTTTGTTTTTATAAACAGGTGAACCATAGACAAGTCAGTTTCCACAAAACTATATTAACATCTCACCACACTGCATCTACTGTCAGGGGGAATGGGAGAAGAGGTAGAATAGAGTTAGAAGTTTATCACCTCAGTTCTCAAAAGTGCAAATGCTGCTACCTGAACAATCCTTCATCCCTGCCAGAGTCTCCTGGTTCACCTTGCATCACAGACCGCAATCAAACTTCTGTTTTACCTGACCTGTTATATGTCTTCTTATTCTTGGAACATACCATGCAGAGTGGATTCTAGGAGCCAGCTAAAGCTGATCCTCGGATTGTCATGAAGCAGGGGAGTCAGTCAGTCACAAACCTCCTTCTGTCATAGAATCATAGAACAGCTTGGGTTGGAAGGGACATTTAAAGGTCATCTAGTCCACCCCCCCTGCAATGAACAGGAACATCTTCAAACCAGATCAGGTTGCTCAGAGCCCCATCCAACCTGACCTTGAGTGTTTCCAGGGATGGAGCATCTACCACCTCTCTGGGCACCCAGTTCCAGTGTTTCACCAGCCTCATCATGAAAAATTTCTTCCTTATGTCTAGTTTGGATCTACCCTCCTTTAGTTTAAAACCATTATCACTTGTCCTATCACTACAGGCCCTACTAAAAAGCCCATCCCCATCTTTCTTATAAGCCCCCTCTATATATTGAAAGGCTGCAATCAGGTCTCCCCAGGGCCTTCTCTTCTGCAGGCAGGACAACCCCAACTCTCTCAGCCTGTCCTCACAGGAGAGGTCTTCCATCCCTCTGACCATTTTTGTGGCCCTCCTCTAGACCCACTCCAACAGGACCACATCTTTCCTGTGCTGTTGGTCCCAGAGCCAGATGCAGTACTCCAGGTGGGATCTCACCAGAGCAGAGGGACAGAATCACCTCCCCTGACCTTCTTTTAATGCAGCCCAGGATACAATTGGCTTTCTGGGCTGCAAGCACATATTGCCAGCTCATGTCCAGCTTTTCATCTGCCAGTACCACCAAGTCCTTCTCCACAGGTCTGTTCTCAACGCATTTGTCCCCCAGTCTGTACTGGTATCGGGGATTGTCCCGACGCAGGTGCTGGATCTTGTACTTTGCACTGTTGAACTTCATGAGGTTTGCATGGGCCCACCCTTCAAGCCTGTCAAGGTCCCTCTGAATGACTTCCCAACTCTCAAGTGAATCAACTGCACCTCTCAGCTTGGAGTCATCTTCAAACTTGCTGAGGGCACACTCAATCCCTGCGTCATCAATGAAAGTATTAAGCAGTACTGGTCCCAATATGAACCCCTGGGGGACATCATTAATCACTGATCTTCACCCAGACACTGAGTGGTTGTCTATCCATCAAATCCATATCTCTTCTATGTCCTGACATGTCAGCCTGGCAAAAAGTGTGTTTGCATGCACTCACAGAAACAGGATAACACAGCATGTTAATTTCTGTTGTGATTTATCTTTCTTAACATCCCAGGCAGCTGACAGAATTAGGGACTAGTGAAAAACACATATCTTTGTCTTGTGCCTCTGGCTGAAAGTCCCTTCAACCATCAATTAAATGCCAATCTGATCCCTTTTTCTTTAAGTGGACCAGTCCTCCATTCATTTTCTTCAACTAAAATAAGAACTTCTCAGCAATGCATGCCTTATCTTTGATTAACTCTACAGATATCAGCAGATTAACGCCAGTCTTGCAATACGCATCAATCAAAACTCTTTTAAATTGTGTTCACCATCCTGGCTATTATTTTCTCTTTTATGCCACAACTGTAGCTCAGTCAACACTGCCTTCTGGTTCTAATGGGAGTATGGTTATTTTGAGTGAAAAGTATGTTAAACTCAGCAGGCATATTTAGGTCTAACAGAGTTGCTTTATCCATAGCTCAGAAACTATGACCGAAAAAGTCACTATTATTATCCCTGTTATTGAAGTAGGGAAGCTAATACATCTGGTAGTACAGTGACTTTTCCAGCATCCCACACAAAAGAGCTGGCACAAAAGCCTACTGGCTCTCCTGTGTCACAGTCTAATGCTTTGGTTATTCAGCCTTTTGGGCTCCCCAGGAGGGTTCCCCAGTTTCTGTATTTCCAGACAAAAATATTAACACTGCACAAATTATCTGCAAAGTAGTCTGCATACAGTCTGACCACATCATGCTTGTGACAAAAATGCTTGTAATATTTACTTGGTTGGGCACAGTGGACGTGGCAGATTTCCAGTCGTTTCACAGATACTGATATTGCTACTGCTACTGCTTCTACAAGTAGCTGCAGGACATCCACTAGCCCTTAGTAGGTGCTCAAAGTTCTCTTTCTTCACTCAGACAAAACTGAGAGGTAACAAAAAAATGAGAGGTAACAAAACAAAAAAACAAACAAACAAACAAAAGGACAATATACAAATATACTGACATACGGTAGCTATAAATTCATGGGGTGTGTTTCACTTTAGTTCTTCCTTTTGTCAGGAGAGCATGGCTTTGACCAAACACTGTAGTTATGCTTCCTTCCTAGTTATACTCTGTCTCCAGAAACATATGAACCAGAGGTTTATGAAGCTGTGTTAAAAATGTGTGTACTCTCTTTCATGTGTCCACTATACTTATGGTTGAGAGCAGTACGGAAATATGTAGCTTCCCTGAATACCCAAGTATAGGATGACAACATATTCAACAAACTCAGACCTATAAATAATGCAAAATTCTTTCCAAAAGGAGTAAATGCTGGACCATTGTGTGCTGATACACAGAAGTTCTCAGAGCAGGTTTGGCTTAGATATGACACAAGTAGATTAGATAACATAGCCAGGTCCTACTTTAATTAGTCTATTGCTATCAGTATTTTATAAACTTCCTATTATTTGGAGGAAGAGAAGTGGTTTCCAAGAGTACGAAAAAAGAAAGATTATCCATATTTATGACATTTAGGTTCCTACACCCATTGAGATGTAAAACAATTCAACCTTTGGGTAAAAGGTTATTTATAAGGGCAGTTTGTTTAAATATATCAATTTTTTAAGGTGTTCAGATGAAGATTTACTGTTGCTTACTTGATGGTGTGAATAATTCATTCTTTTCAAGACAGGCATATACTCATTTCAGAAAGGAAATGCCTCCAAAACCACAGTTATTGACTTGGGGACCAGCATTCACCAAAAAACATCAGATACGTAACTCACAGTAGGGAAAAAGAGGAGCTTTAAGGAATGTGCTGAAATTAAAGAAAAAAAAAAAAAAAAAAAAGCTTTTGCCCTTTACTGGTCACAACAGAACAAATCTTGTTTCTGCAACAATAAAAGAAACTATTTTACGTTCATTAGTGCCAAAACTCAACAAGTTATTCTGTCTGCAGGAGTGAGCAAATGATATACCAAGAACAACTGGAAATAAACTGCATTTTGCCCTACTCAGTGACTGGAGCTCTCCTGCACAGAGCCTGGTTAAGAGGCCCAGCAGTGTACCCTGCCCTTGGAGAAATGCAGCCAACTGGTTTGGGGACACAGCCAGACCCACATAACTGCTTGTGGTATTTGGCTGCAAGCTCTGAAGGGCTGCACAATGCTCCATTCTCAGTCCTGCAAGTGGAGCACTATGCAGCCCTCTTTTGCATCGCTCCTGCGGCATCCGCCTGTGACTACCCATGCTAGTTAGACGTGACTATAGGTGCTGTAAGGTATTCTTTCTACCAGCTTTTATAAAAAATCTTCAAACTTTGCTGTAGAATGGTTTTGTCCCTAATTTGTTGTGAAGATTAAATGAAAAGAAAGCTTTGTGGACTAAATGAAATGAAGCAAGGAATTGTAGGGTACCTGTGATAGATGATGGCAGACTGCAGGTTCATATTTCACTGACATCGAAGGATCCAGAAAATACATTCCTTAAGAAAGAAAAGAAACTACCCTCTGATGTAAAAGGCACTCCATCAGCAGTAATCAGCACATTAGATTCACATTCGTCTTACAAGGGTTGAGGTAACGTGTTAGACACCAGGGATCTACTTTCCACTGTGCCAAAGTGCTGTTCACTCTGCAGAGTGCACCTGGTGTGCACACTCACATGCAGCAGCAAGGACACCAAAGAACTTCTGACTTTTTTCAGTGCCACCTTTTGCCATCCAGAATGTAGAGCATTCTCTAACAATATGGTACTTAGATTAAAACTGGAGGTAGATGTACATTGTCTTACATTTTGGAGAAGATAGGGAAGGCAAGAAATTCTCAGATGTAAATCTCCAACTTGTGCCCTCAGCCTCATTTTCATATCTTCCCTCTTTTCTCAGACACACAAACTAACTGGTTTCCATGAGCAATAAGCTCATGGCAAACTACAAAACCAGTATACTCCTCTAAAGCAAAGCAATCCTTCAGCCTGAAAATTCAGTTACCATTCTTCAGTGAAACAGCCAGGAGTATCAGCAATGCTAATACATTGTAACAACAGACATGCCATAAAAACCCTTTAGGCATTTAACAGCCAATACACTGCACATATTAAAAGTAGATGAATTTATCAGTGCTAAATCCAAGCATCAAAATACAGACTTAATATTAGCTATAACAAATGAAGGTATTTCTGTGGAGGGAGTCAGGACTGTGACTATAGAATAATTACTGAAAAGTAGTCAGATAAAGAGTAGTATTTTTCAGTCACACACTAAGTAACTGAATGCTTCCAAAAGTGTCATAATAGACTTTGTACCTGTAACATGATTGACACTCAGGAGAGAAGTAGAGGAACTCTAGTCCTGTAAACTTTTATTCATTAGAATAGTCCCATATGTTTTTATGGCAATATTCACACAAGTAATATTACAGCTTATTAATATTTGCAAGGTAAAAATCAAAAATTTGTGAGGTAAAGATTAAAAGAACTTCTGCTCTGGCAGCAGTTAACTAGTATGAAATAGGATAACTGTATGAAGTCAACCAGAACCAAGTATTTATACACAATACTTAAGAATCTTGATACTTAAGAATAACAAAACCAAGTAATTTGATTGGCAGAGCTGAATAAAGGCACTCCCCAGACACATGAACACAAAGCAAAAGTACTCCTTTCAGTCAGGATTAGAAGAGCATTGAAAAAAAAAATATCTTTTTTAAAAACACAAAAAGTATTTTTGATCTTATGGTAATCTAGAGCATTTAGTAACACATTTATCAATAACAATAATAATACATACACTCACTTAAATCCAAACCACTTATCTTCACTTGCTAGCCATTTCTTTTGAACAAAAATATCCATCTTCCTTCAAGAATACATATTCAGTCATTTTTACACCTTCACTGCCATTATATTTTTATCAGTAATTTTTATTTCAGTATCTCTGTGAACGAACTAAGAACAGAGACTCGTTGTGGTTCATACTACACAGACATAGGCCAACATAAAGTACTGGCCTGATGACCTTGTGTACAAAATAATATATCAGCCATGCATGTCAACAGTACAAATGCCCTTATGCACCAATGTAGAGGCAGTCATAAGAAGAAGAACATATTTTACAAAGCAATCAGGAGGGAACACGCCAAGTTAATATCTCAGAACATATGTGAGCTGATGTAGTTTCAAAATAGCTGTAATATTTTCCATTGTATTTGTCAAAAAATGTTCTTATTGTTGTACCTAGGGCTTGAATACAAATAAGTGGAGCTGCTTTCACACACTGCCAGATAACTTCAAGATCAGTTCAGCTTTTACCCTAAAAACAGCAAAGGCTGTTCCAATATTAATAATATTTTCCTGTTTTAATAATCATTATATTCTTCAAACATGCTTTGATTTTACCTTTCATGAATCTGGTACAATAAGCTCTACATTTATAAGAAAATTAATAGCTGAGGGAAAAGGTTATTTCCTTTGGCTCAAGCCTCACTCTTGCTGGGCTGGGCAGAACTATTCTTGACCCAGTTTTATAGGTTTCACAGTTGGCTGACCCATTCATTGTCAACTGATATGGATGTTAGCTCAAAATTGTCCTAGCAACCAAGAAAGCACACAAAGATCTGAAGGAACTCCAGCATTTAAACGTTTAATTTGAGATCTCCCATTCAGTGCGAGTTAGGCAAGTACAATGGAGAATATTAGGTAGCATGGAGTAGGTAACAAGCTGCTTTATAAAAAGGCAACTAGTTCAGCTGGCCGAAGCAGGGTTCACAGCATGCTGTAAATGGCTGCCTAATTAATAAACAGTCCAGAGTTTGTATATTGTCTCCTCAAAACTGAAAGAAACAGAACAGATGGGACTATCTTGAAGCGTGTGCATAGGGAGACAAGGCCCTTCTCTTTCCAGCAACAAATGGTAGGGTTTGTGCAGATTCAGAAAGGTTGACGGTGTCCAAGAACAGCCACAGCGACCCTAATTCCTCCCGAGAATCCGCAGTTTCAATGTGCTGTTGATTACTTGTCCCTCCCCTCCTTGTGTTTTAACTCTAAGTAACAAGAGGAGCCAATTATGTCACGCTTTGTAAAGTACATCAAGTCCAGGTTCAAGGGGAAGCACTGCTGTAAATCATTTTAGCTTTAAAAGGAAACATGTAGCAATGTGGTAAGTAAAGTTCACTAATAAAGTATAATCTCCACTCTCACCCCCAAAATGGCTTGGAATTACTATGTAAGTTTTAACTTGAAAATCAGGGTAAAAGTAAAAAAATGGGCATGTCAACTTATTTAAATATGCTTGTCAAGTAGAAAAATGCTCAGAAAAAGAGACTTAAGAAATAATATTTTGCACTGGGAAAACAGCCTTTATTACTGCGTCAACAGTTTATAGGTGTTACTCTTACAGTTGTTGTAACAAGATTCTTAACTATATTGTACTACCTGAGCTACTACTACTACTATTGAGTGAGCTTTTATTCATTCTTTATGTGATTAAATGTCTTTTTTTGTCCTTTTCATGTTTTACATGTTCTGAAATATCATCTTGCTCTTTCACCAAAGCTGTTTAGGTAGAAGCAAAAAAGTCAATTTGCCATTGTCTTTTTCTCAGCAATCTGCTTGGTATTCTATGAACAAATTAGAGGTTTACCATAATTAAGGTATGTGTGACATTATATACAGATTATTACTCTTACAGATTTGGAGGAAAGCTCACATGTAAAAATCCTCATAAAATGGACTTTTACTGAAAACTTTTATTTACATTTACCAAGGTGTACCTGCTATTGACTATATTTAGAATGAGAAGTTCCAAACCTGCTATAGGAAGTTCAACTTCAACAGGTCCTCAAGTCAGATTTTAAATGGCATTCACAGTGCTCACTGTTTCTTTTTGCAGTCTCTTTGTGCACACTATATGACCAGACCATTTATTTGTCTTACAGGATTGACCACTGGCGTCAGACAGCAGTCAAGGTGCTACAATGTCATACGTTGCTCCAACACAGAGCAGACGGTTCCTATCCCCACTCTTACTATGGAATGAGAATAATACAAAGTAGTATGACAAGAAGTATCTGATCCATACAGGTCATCTGTCCACTAACACCAATGAGATTATGAATTTAAATCCATAACAAGAAAATTCTGCTTTTATATAGAGCTTCTGAGTCAGCATTTACCATGAAACCTACAGTTTTCAGTAAAGTTTTCATTTTGTAACCGATAAATTGGATTGATTCACTCCACATCGGTTAAGCCAAATGCTCTGGAAAAAATACAATTTTTTACCTGAGGGGATCATTTTTTTGTTGGCAATGGTGTGCTGGGCTAGTACACAATATATGGAAATAAATATTGTCCTTATATTGAGAAGACTGAAATCAAAACAGACAAATCTAGAAAGATGGTATGCATTGGGAAGTCCAGAGATTGCGTGTTTAAATTATTTCATTCTTGCACAAATTGAAGTTACATTTCATCATGGATGATGGATACTACACTGTAATGGATGATACAATTTTAGCTGAATGTACTATAAACTCTGAATGTGGTAGAGAATAATTTAATTCCCTAACTTGAAATTGTGTTCTGAAAATATTTAAACTATGCTTAAATTTAAACAGTTTTATAGATTATAAATCTTTGCATAGTGCACTCCAAGATTAATCATGTTCTGGAATGCCGAACAATTGTTTAGGTGGATACCTACTCTTCAAGTCCCTGCACGGTGATGCATTTTAAAGCATGCATTCTGCCATCCTATCCTCCTAAGTTGTCTGCTTCTAATAAGGACCTTAGAAGACCTATAAAATCAATGTTTAAATAATATTTTTCTCAAATAAAGTTAAGTTATTGTTAGAATTCCTCTGGCAGTACAGACTGATGTCTCAGATTCTGGAGCAAGAGATTTTTCTTCTGAATTAAAGAATTCCAGAGAGAATTGAGATTTACTATGGAACATTTTAAAATAACATTCATAAAACAACATTAAAGAAAGAAAAGTGGGAAAATCTACATGCTTTAATGTCTTCAACATTCACCATAGTTTGTCATCAGCTGACTACTTCTCCTAACTGACAATATTATTTAGTAAGTTTGTGAAGTCATTCAAAATAGAATTAGAAGATACTGATCCAAAAGAAGATTACAAATATTGCAATAACCATTTAGTTAAAACTTTTGAAATCTCATCTCAGGATACAAATACAACTCCTGATACAAATAAAGGAGTAAATACTGTTCATAATGCCACAATTCTTAGTTTCGCAGACTTGTCTTGAGGCGTCACCTGAGAAGCAGACATTTGTGTTTTGTGGCCAAGCCCAGGTCTTAAATTTCCTCCAGCAAATACAAAAGACCTGCGGGTCAAAGACTGCAGCAAGGTAGAATGAGTTCAGAAGCAAGCACAGAAGGCAAGCAGCATATATGTAGTAGGTACTGATTTTACCCTTTATCTCAGCACATCCAAATGAAGTCCTGCGTGGCTCACAGCTGTTACAGTACTTCTTAAGAAGGAACACAGTCCTTATTTTAACATAATAGTAACAGTGAAACAATGCTTTTCTGCCCTATCAGTACTCAGCATTTACTCGACACGTGACCTTGGGCAGCACACTCCTTACTAAACTGTGAGCTGTTGCTGTTTCAGGACTTACATTGCTTGGTCTGTAATCAGTGCAGGCGACCCGCCTCACACAGTGTTGAATAGACCAATTCTTGGTCTGTGTACTGCACCACCAAATGAAAAGCAAACTATTAGGGATAGATGATTTGCAAAGATGGGCATCTTTTCAGAACAAAAAGAAGGTAAGAAGTGTGACAATGAAACAATAAATATTTAAGATTCTTTTCCTTTCCTTATACTTTCAATCATCCATCATTGGGGAAAATAAGAACTCTGGCATTCCTTTTCCTAGAATAACAAGTTTTGGTACTTTCGTTAGAAAGCCATTTCAAATTGCAAGTGCTATTAAATTGTTCTCTGCATGTTCTGCATTCATGCTATTCCTCACATTCTGCTACTTGGAGTAGATCAGCAACATTGAGGTATGTATGTATTCTGTCCAGCGTGTAAGTACATAGAACAAGTAGGAAGAGTCCACAAACAGTTAATATGAATATCCACTGCTTCCACTGGCATGAACGGTGCCTTATGGTGATTTTCTGTGCAAGATGTTTCCCCCCTTTTTTAAAAGTGCCTGTTTTAGGGAGTGATTGTGTTCTCTTGTCAGAAATAAGTTATTTTGGGTGCCCACTCCTGCTGAATACAATAGAGAAGAAACTGCAAGAGTAAGTGTGAACTGTGACATTAGTGAACAGCCAGAAGTACTGCATTAACAAACAACACAGAACCAATTAGACCTTTGATGTCAATGGTAATATTATCCCATGCCAAAATGTGGTTAGAAGGACAGCTTGGAATCAGAGTCAGCAAATTCTTACTGTCTCGTTATGAGATTTAGAAGTAACCTAATTTTTTAGAACAATTTTAATCTGAGTATCCAATAATTCCTAATTAAAACCAACTGTAGTTGTACCCAGGTTTTGGAGGTAGAGTGCATGTGGGTTGCCAAACCCATATGAGTACACAAGTTTGAAGAAACTTAACAGTTTTGCAATAACTGTATCAAGAAAGGAAGTCAGGACTAGCACAGAAAGAGGAAAGAATCATGTAAGAGTGTCTCAGCTCTTCTCTTCACCAGCCAAACAGCACCACCATCACCACCACAGCTTACAGGTCAGACAAGAATAGCTTTATGTTAGTTATGAAGGAAAGCTATACTATTATTTCATTAATTCTTACAAATATAGCAGGCTGCTGGATCTCAGAATTCTTTGTCTATTTTTCTCTAAAGCAACAGCAGATTCATGGATCTCCCCATTGGCCTCCAGGGATTACATTGTCTGGCCTTTTTGCCTCTGCTTTATCCACTAGTCTTTTGTTAACAGCATTCTAAGATGTTCATGTATTTGTTGCTCTTTGATGACACAGGGACCAGATGGTGTAATGATGAAGAACAAAAAATACACTCGTAATTCAAGTCTAAAACAGTCATATTTACAAAAATCAGCACTGTTCAAAAATTACTTGAAAATGGCTACCATGCTTTTAAAACACAACTAGTGTACTATATTAAAAAAGTGTACTCTGTCACCTTCAACTGTAAAACTTTTTATGCAGAAGTGACAGATTAAGGTACAAGAAAATACTGTAGTGGCTGTTTATCAAGCTAGGTAAGGTTCAACCAACACTGTTTCATCAATGATAGTTAAAAGCATTAAATTCTGTAGCTTTTATATATTTTGTTAAATAAAAATTTCTTCTTATATTAAAAGTCTGGACTTTTCCTAGAACTGCATCTTTTACAAGCTGAAACCCTTGCTTATTGTGTGTACTCCACATGAAATTCAACTTGAAAAGGGGTTGTGGCAGAATAGGAAACACTGAAGATACCACAGAGATTTTATGTGATATTGCTTAGCAAATGCACATTTTTTTTAATACCTAAAAAAAACCTGTTCAGAAGTATGTAAGAATGGAATTTGAGTTGGAATGGCCATGGGAAAGTGAACTGGTATGATAAAATAAGGGTTTTACTAGAAATGCTCAGATTTTAGACTGCTAGTTATGTACCAATTTCTTCCATTGGTGACAGTATTCAAATCATAGTACACAAAATAAAGGGTCAATGAGAAACAAAAACTGATTTCCCATCTTCTGTAGAATTCATTTTCAAGTAAAGGATTGGAAGAAAAAATGTAAGCAATCTAAACCAGTTAAAGAATAAGGTTTTAAATTTGGCAAATGGCATTATTTTTTAAAAATTATATCCCTCTGTTCCATAATAGAAGTTCAGAGGAGGTTATGCTTTTCCATTACTAAATCTAATCCTTTATAGACTCATGCAAAAGATTATTTTTCCCCAGCAAGTGACAAGTGTTTTCAGTCTCCAAAGATGCTGCAAAGACTCTACAAAATCTTCACTACTAATTTATTTCCTTGTGGATCATGGTTTCAGGAGATAACAAATGAAAACAAGAGATAGGTAGATATAAGAGTCAGAGGGTCACAAACTGAAAAATGGCATACTGGAGGGGGACAAAGGGGAGCTGCTTGCTACCTGCTGCCAAGTATGGTATCATGTACAGCAAGCCAATGCAGAGCAACAGCACTGGGTATGAATAGCCATAAATCAGCCAAGAAAGACAGTGACTGGAAGCAGATTGCTGCTCCTTTCCCCATTAGAACAAGTCATTTGGCTTTCAGGACGGTGCTGGGAACCACCTGAATGAACTGGTTTAGTGGGCCACGTGGCACTTTAGCCACCATTTGAATCCTTCGGACACAAAACATTTCCTCCCACTTGTATTAGCCCTCTGGAAAAGGCACCAAGAAGAATATACACTATAAAAACCAAAGGTGAGACCAAACATTAAACATGTATTACAAATTTCTTGGATTAAAGTATTCATTAGAAAAAGTAAAGTATTTTTTTCAAGGAGAAAGTACAATTGTTATATTTCTCTAGAATTAAGTTCCTGATTAAAGGTCAAGGATATAACATAACTTACAGCTGGTTTGAATAACACATCACTTCTTATAGGTATAAAAATTCCAGATCCTCACAACACCAGTGCATAAGACAGTCAATAACAGACAAGTTAGGAACAGGCCAGACAAATGTCAGATTTTTTTCACATTCAATTATTGGTACATTGTAACGTTTGAGATGCAAGAACTATACCTAAATAAGCTATAAATGGATTCCTCAACAACAAAACCACAAGCAGATAGCTGAAGTCCAAAAAACAACTCCTATTTCTGCTTTGAGACAATTGGAAAATTCCCATCATTCTAAAGGGAGAAAACCTCAGCCACTGGGCAAAAAAACATTCATTTAAAAATCCTTGGTTCCTGTTGTTGTACATGGCAATTTTAATTGCAGAACTAGCTCAGGTAAGCATAGCTGAGTCTTCTGTTTCATGTGTTCCAGCTAAGAACTCTTTATGTTTTTATGGTGATTAAAATTCTTGTGGCTCAGAGTAGTTGATATCATACATCTAAACTCTTTCACCTTATTTTCCTAATTTCCTCATTCAGATTTTCATTTTTGCACTAACTGGCTTAAAGTTTCATTTTATTGGAGCACATACTTCAGTGAATATTTAACACAAAACACATGTTCACTTTTTAGGCCCCTGAGAACTCTGAAATCAACTAGGAATTTTAACTGCAGTCCATTCACTTCATTATGAAGTCTTCATGTCAAAAGATTCATATCAAAATGAAACATTTTTATGAATTGACATTCTCCTCAACCTATGGTGTTACATGTCACAGCTTATATTGTGACATCTCACACCCCAGCTTTTTTTGCTTTCCCTTTCATATACTCAGTAAGTAAATTGCCTAGAAAGTCATACATCAACAGCCCTGACATCAGAAACTAAAAGAATTTCTTGAATTTCTTTCACAACTGGTTAATGGCAAAACACAAACCCCATGTTATTCTCTTGAACAGAAATACCACGTTATTCCCAGATGTAGAAGAGAAACTGCCATTTGAAAAAAAAAAAAAAATTATCAGAACCTTCAAAGGAATAAATTTTCAATGATTTCAGGAACACTTGGTCCATAGAAATGTCTTAGAAGTAAATGCTTTCAAAGGCACTGTTCAAGCAGTAGGCAAAAGGGTTTCCATTTATAAAATGGTTCCTATTTATAGGAAGGGAGTGCCCACTCCAGCTAACACACCGGGGGCTGTCGTTATGTTGCCATTAAAACTTACTCTCAACTCATAAAGAGACCCATTTCATTTTAAATGAAAAGGAAATAATTCATTAAAAAAATAAGAACATTTAAAAGGTTGAGACATTTTACAGAACAGTTAATTGCACTAGCTTTTGAAATCACGAACAATAGGGTTGTTTAACAGAATCTGAACTCCCAGGTACAGTGCCTATAGCTCAGGCAATTTATGAATTAGTCAAATGTATCCTTTTGCTACCCAAAAAGTCTTTTTCTTTCCTTTTTAATTAAAAATAAGCACATTGCCAACAAGATCATGTGAAACCCCACACATCCATCCACTTTCTAAGCAGAATACAAAAAAAAAAAAAAAACACCAGAAGACATAAAAGTAATATAAAGTTTTTTAAAAAATTGTTCCAGCATGTTTTTGGCAGTGTTTTAGGCTTTGTCTAGCAAGTTCTTGCACCTAGAGTTCCTTCTGTAGTGAACAAGAACCAAGGACTTCCAGGAGTGAGTGCAGGTGTATGGCAATGGCATTTCCTGCTTCTGCAAGAGGAAACCCATCTTCTGATCAGCAAGCATAAACAGATCAAAGAAATCTACATGGCGGTGACAGAGGCATTAATGATTGATAGCACTGCCAGGTACTCATGCATCTATATAACCATTTAAAAGGTAGCATTAAGGAGGGGATAACAATATATGCCATAGCTTTTTCCAACATCATGTGATATACCAGTGAACAATTGTTTTTCCTTCTAGCTTTGCTTCTGCTTGACAAAGAGCTTTGGTTGGAACTGAGGGAAAAAGAGAGTTCACCACCTTTGGAAGAAGGGGCAGGCAACTCTGGAGGACTGTAAGGACGTCATGAGGTTATGCAGGGTGAAGATTAAAGAAGCAAAAGCTGAAATTGAGGCTGGTCATTGCCATAAAAGATGACAAAAAATGTTATAAATACATTAGAAACAAAAGGAGGGCCAAGGGTAATCTGCATCCTTTATTGGATGTGGCAGGGAACCTTGCCACAAAGGGTGAGGAACAGGCTGAGGTACTTAATTTCTTCTTTGCCTCAGTCTTTAATAGCAAGACCAGCTTCTATCTGGGTACTCAGCCCCCTGAGCTGGAAGACAGGGACAAGGAGGAGAAGAATGAAGTCCCCACAGCCCACGAAGAAACAGTTACTGACCTGCTGCTCCACCTAGACACACACAAGTCTATGGGGCTGCACAGGATCCACCTGAGGGTACTGAGGGAGCTGCCAGAGGAGTTCACCAAGCCACTCCAACATTTATCAACAGTCCTGGTTAACCTGAGAGGTCCCAGAAGACTGGGAGGTTAGCCAGTGTGACATCCATCTACAAGAAGGACAGGCAGGAGGATCCAGGGAACCGCATATCTGTCAGCCTTATCTCAGTGCTGGGCAAGGTTATGGAGCAGGTCATCCTGAGTGCCATCACATAGCCTGTAGAGGACAACCAGGAGATCAGGCCCAGCCAGCATACGCTTATGAAAGGCAGGCCCTGCTTGACAAAACTCATCTCATTCTACAAGGTGACCCATCTAGTGGATGAGGGAAAGGCTGTGGATTTTGTTTATCTGGACCTTAGTAAAGCCTTTGACACCATCTCCCACAGCATTCTCCTGGAGAAACTGGCTGCTCATGGCTTGGACAGGTGTATTTCACGCTGGGTAAAAACTGGCTCAACGGCCAGGTACAAAGAGAGGTAGTGAATGGAGTTACATCCAGCTGGTGGCCAGTCACAAGTGGTGTTCCCCAGGGCTCAGTACTGGGGCCAGTTTTCTTTGATATCTTTATTGACAATCTGCATGAGGGGATTGAGTGCACTCTCAGTAAGCTGGCAGATGACACCAAGCTGGGGGGTGGTGTTGGGGGGAGTGTTGATCTGCCTGAGGGAAGGAAGTCTCTTTAGAGGGATCTGAACAGGCTGGACCTATGGGCCAGAGGCCAAGTGTATGAGGTTCAACAGTGAGAAGTGCCGGGTCCTGAACTTGGGTCACAACAATCCCATTCCTGAAGGTTTGGGGCAGAGAGGCTGGAAAGCTGCCTGGCAGAGAAAGACCTGGGGGTGTTTGTTGACAGCCAGCTGGACATGAGCCAGCAGTGTGCCCAGGTGGCCAAGAAGGCCAGCAGCATCCCGGCTTGTATCAGAAGCAGTGTGGCCAGCAGGACTAGGGCAGTGATTGTCCCCCTGTACTCAGCACTGGTGAGGCCACACCTCAAATACTGTATGCAGTTTTGGGCCCCTCACTTCAAGAGGGACATTGAGGTGCTGGAGTGTGTCCAGAGAAGGGCAACAAAGCTGGTGAAGGGTCTGGAGCACAAGTCTTATGGGGAGTGGTTGAGGGAACTGGGGTTGTTTAGCCTGAAGAAAAGGACACTCAGGGGGGACCTTACTGCTCTCCACCACTACCTGAACAGAGGTTGTAGGCAGGTGGGGGTAGGTCTCTTCTCCCAGATAACAAGCATAGGACAAGAAATGGCCTCAGGTTATGCCAGGGGAGGTTTAGACTGGATATTAGGAAAGCTTTCTTCACTGTAGGGTGGTCAAGCATTGGAACAGGCTGCCCAGGAAGATGGTGAAATCACCATCCCTGGAGGTATTTAAAAAATGCATAGCTGCAGTGCTTAGGGACATGGTTTAGTGGTGGACTTGGCAGTCCTGGGTTAACAGTTGGACTTGATGATCTCAAAGGTGTTTTCCAACCTAAATGATTCTATGATTCCGTGTTACTAGATTGCTACAGCAATCTCTCATGGAATACGTGCACTATTCAAAGCTTCAAGTTTCTTTCTTTCACCTAATTCCCCTTCTTTATGTGACTATATTAGAACTGTAGCTTGTCCCTGAAAACTTTCAACACTTTCGGTGCTTTTACAAAGCACATTAGAAAAAAACAAACATTAGCATTCTAGGGGATTGATACTGGAAAAGGATGGAACAAATACAATAAAGTAAGATTTTCTGAACACTATTCTTAAGCAATTTCTGCAAGAACATTTTAAACCTTTTTCTGATATCTAAGCAGCACTCAGCATCATCTTTGGAAAGAGTATTATGTGCCTTCAGGGTTTTGCTTGGCCACCTAGAAACTGAGTTCCAATCAGAGATTTTGGTACTTAGCAAGGTAAGTACCTTGAATGAATCAATGTGAATAAGTAGATAAATAAAGAGAATCCTCATTCTATGCTTTTATATTATTATTCAGGGGAAATATAGTCAGTTGAAGCAGCAACAACTACAAGTCAGCTCTTCAACAAATTAAGCATTGGTTTCAGGTCTCGCAGTGAAACAGGAAAAAAACACTACTGACACTTATTGGCACAATAAAGGTGAAAACCAACTACACCAGCAGGCTTGAAATACCCTTCCTTACACAGAAGCCAAATTCAAATCTGCTCTAAGCAGTAGTAAATCCATTAACTGTAACAGTATATTCAATTAAAGTTGCATTTGTCATAGATCTGAATGTAGCATTATAAGCCCACATTAACAGCAGAAAGAATGCTTATTCCAGCTCTACAGTATGGCAGGGATGAGTGCAAGCCTCTGTAAAAAGGAACTTTGTTGACTACTAAAAGCTGAAGTCAGAGCCAAATTATAAACCGCTTTGATTTATGCATGTCAATGCAAGATGAATGCCATTCATTGGCACAAGCATCTGCTTTGAAGTATAAGAAAGCCCCTTTCTTTTTTCCAGGAAAGGTGTAATTTTAAGACCACATGACAGAAACTGGAAGCACTTGTAGTAAAACAGTCAACCAACCAGAACATGACACATGATGCAATAGGGAGCTAGGTTCCCATCATAGTGAAGTACATCATTTTCCTGGCCCATACTGTACAGATTCCAACTCTGCAATGGGAACAATTGAGAGTTTTAGGGCTACATTGCTTCTATGATACCCAATCAAGACAGAAAGTTCATGATTTTGTACCAGATTGTAGCCTCATACAGCATTCTGATGTAGATTAGGAAGTGTATTGAGAGCCCAGATTTACTCATTTGTATGAAAGACTGAGAACTGTCATTCCCCCAGCTCTAAAGACATTGGACAACCACCTCCAGTACAGGAGTCTTCTGGGTTACCAGTTTATCTTCAGCAACTTTTGACATAGAAGTTACCTCCACAGATAATTTTTTCATGGTAAGATCAAAAAGCTGCTTTTACAGGTCAGATCAGTGATCTGGTTTTAGAGATGTTCTTTGGGCAAATGTTCTCCTTAATTATACTGGCACAACCACACCAGTTTTAGTGAAGTTGCATAAATACAAACAAGAGCAAAACACAATTTCAAATCAATAACTAGCTGGTCCTAGGTGCAAGGCTCTGGATAGACTTTAATGAACTTGGTTCTCTTGCTAATTCATTGAAATACTGAGAACTAAAACATAACACAATCTCTGGAAAATATATCAAAGAGGTATTCAAAAGCATAATTACATGAAACAGTCAAATAACATGAGTTGTTAAAAGTCTGTCAAGAGGCAAAAATGAAGAAAAAATTGATGAGACTAAATCAAACAAATGGGCTGATTCCATCTTAAAAAACATCTTAAAAAACCACCAACTGAAGGCTTGAGACAAACACTTTAAAGCCACTAATAATCCATGGTAGTGTAATGTAAATCACAGAAGATAATAGCATTCTCAAATTCCAGTTTAAAAAAGTTAAGTATGGACATTCATACAGGATAAAAACATGTTATTAAGAACATCTCATTTAGGAAGCAGAACAAGAGATTCTAACTTCTGTATAAAGAAGCTTACTGTGAAGAGAAGAAATGTTTGTTTGGTTTGATCGAAATATTCAGTCCTGCTTTTTATGTCCGTGACTCTAGGTTTTCATATTTTGTTTTTAATAATATTTATCTTTTCTGAAATCTCCTTACCTACAAGGAAATTTCTTCTATTCAACTGCATTGACGTGTATGGTCATTCATTTCCGTAGATCTGACCAGAATAAATTTCAATTTCAGTCTCATAGTCTCCTAAATATTTCTTCACTTGGAGTGGATTTCCTAGGGGCTCTGTACAACTGAAAAACAAAATACAGATTCAGTCTGCACCATTCCAAAATAATCAAGTTCTGCAAGGGAACAGGGAGTCTGCATAGCTTCCTATAGGGTTTAACGTTGTCAAATAGGTCACATCTAATGATCTTCCAAGCCCAGATTCTGCACTAAACTTTCTCCCTTCACAGGTTCATTCCTCTTTATCATTCTTACTATTTTCCCAGGCTAATTTCATGAGAAATCTCTAACTATACAGTCTACTAACAAACAACTTTTCCTTTGGACTCAGAATGGTTAGCTCATCTCATGAATAAATAAATTCATCAGTGATAGGGTCCTGGCCTTTTCACGGGTATTAGTTTCCAATAACTAATTGGAATAATAATACCACGATGAAAGTCTGTAGTATCAGTTGGAAATTTTTATTTTTTTTAATGGGAATGTTATAAATAGATGAAAATATAGTATCTGGTAGATGACATCCATCTCTCTACTAAAATTGGATGTGTCAAAAACAGATCTTGATGTTTTGAATCCAAGATATTAAAATGATTCACTTAAAGAGTTTTGTGAACAAAGAACATTTACTTTTAATACGCTTTTTAGAACTGGAGGAGTTTTGAAGAACTGGAGGAAAGGTGGAGAAGGATAATTCAGATATAATTCAAGTAACAATAAGCTCGTAAGCAAGGCACTGATTATGGACAAAAGCAGCAAAAAGGGTTTATATGGAACTCCATAGTGAACTACAAAAGAGTGATCTAGTTAATAGTTATTAACATTGATTTATGTAAAGGAAATCTTGACAAACCAAACAGAGATAATTTTGAGATGAAATTGCAAGTTCAGGTGATGAAGGTAACACCATTGGACCTACAGTCCTGAGAAATGTGCATGGGAGTTACCAAGCAGATGTGTTTTACATGCAACACACAGTGTAGTCCCCTAATACATGTCACCATTGCTAACAACAGGCTATAAGCTTTGTCTGAGTTTGTCAGGCCTCTGGACTGAGGCTCTTCAGGCTTGTCCTGTCTGAAATTTTCTTGGCCTACATGTTGCTTTGTTTTACTTGGTTTAGCTGTGACAGCCGTTTCCTTAAGTGGTCAAATTTATCTGATTAATTTGTTTTACTTTTGCTTAACTTTGTGTGGTACAACCAGTTTTATATACATAGCAGTAGCAAAAAATTATCCTATGTATTTTATGACTAAATCAAAGATGCAGTGTACAGAAATGCAGGTCTGGTAGAATAACAAAAGCCTGGAGAAGGCGAGACAAATTTGCAATGTAGAGGACTACAGGAAAGATGAGAGATGGGGCACAGGCTTGACATTGGAGAGCCCATGGCGGGGTATCATTAACTGACTAACGGTCAGTTAAAAAAATTTATACCTGGAACTAGATAGAATTGGTTTACAGGTAATAAAGAGAAGAAATAAATTATATTTAACATCTAAATAATATCTAATATCTAAAAAGCCCCATCTATCATAAACTCAAGTGTAACATGGAGCTGCAGACCAATGAGGAAAGCCAAAGCTGTGAATGCATGTTATTAAATATATAAAAACAACCACAGTACATCACACTGGGGGAAAGAAAAAACTACCAACGTGAAGATCACATTTCTTCTGACAAAGGACTTCAGATGCTGACAACCATCTGTAACACTCCCTGAGTGAAACTGTTGTCGTTAGGACCCAGAGGAGCAGTGGAAGGGTGAACATGAGAAAGGGGATAGAAACCAAGAAGTGTGTGTATACCAATTTCAGCTGCATTATTATTATTTCTTTTCCTGTGGTGGTTAGATCTGCACTCATAATGATGTGACTCTTAGGATTTCAATTATACTAGCAATAAATTCTTAGCTTTACTAATGTACAAGGTGTGCTTCCCCTTTGCCCATAAACAGGATTTTGAGCATGACAAAATGAAAGATACGAAATAATTGCAGACAAAATCTGCAAATTACACAAAATATGGGGAAACAGAAGGTAGGGAACCTACTAGGTCATCAACATGGAGCATGCTGCAAATAATGGCATAAAACCACCCAGCTGGTATCTATTCATACTACCAGAATTATGTTAGCAAGTTGAAGAGCTACTACAACAGCTATAGACTTATATGACACAAGGCATTATTCTGATCTCTTTCCTAGTGTCATCCTCTTCTCTCCTACCTTGAAAAATCAAACCTGTGGGATTATGGATTAGTAGGTGGAGAGAAGGCATTCTGCCCAGTTTTTGTCTGAACACAGCAACAGTCAACATAGAGTGTAAGAGGTATATACCACTTCATGTTCTTGGTCAGTAGTGCTTATTCTGCCAAGGAGGGCAAAGTACAGATGGGAAATCAAATGGAAATAGATGTGCCACTGCAGCAAGTGCTCCCTTTGTTGCCTGACAGGGAGGAATGTTTCCCACCAAACTCTTTACCTGTGCACTGCTGGAGCTGCATATGGTCCCTATGGGCCCAGCTACTACTACGTTCAGTATACAGCTAACATTGGCACTTAATAATCTATCAGAAAACAAGAAAGTACTCTCTGTTTCAGGATCTCTGCTACGCTTTCAAAGTTTCTTGTCTTAAAATACCAAGTTTTACCTTATATTCCCAATTCAACCTCACTTAAAAAATTCTAATATCGGAGTTCAAACACTAGGGCAAATGTGGAAAAAAACAGTACCAGGGAGAACAGGAAGGCTCCTTTGGGTGTTAACCTGCATTTAGATTGGCTCACATTGCTTGTGAACCCACACCCTCACTCTTACTAACTAGTTTTCTTTCCCAGAAGAAGGAGTTCTTTATTTTACTGTATACTGTGACAAGAAATTTCAGTGACTTTTTAACCTCTACTGTATAAGCAGATCTATTTGACAGTAACATATAAACCAAAATGTTGTCTAGGCATTTGAGCAAACTACTGTGCAAAAATCCCCTTCAAATCCAAATTTCATAAACTACATTTGGCTGCATGGTATTAGTCATTGGTATCAAAAAGCTCATGAAAAGTATTTGGTTACTAAGAAAAAATAATTTCTGTCTATTAATGCTTCAGCAAGCAATTTTCTGGACTAAACAACACAAAACAGCATTATAGAAAGGGTCTGTTTTCCCCTCTTCCAAAATAGATTGTCAAATATGTTAGGAATAGGTATCCAAATAAATAATTCTGCTTGTCTGCAGGGAGCAGGCAACCACACTGCATAATCCCATTCAGAATTATCAAACTATAAACTGAAAACAAGCTAATGCAAAAGAAATCCCCAGCAAATTTAACTGGTTGTATAGAAAGGTTGTTTCAGAACCTCAAAGCCCTTTCCAAATTTCTTGCATTCCTTTGTTCATGACCAGTCCAGATGTTTTTCTTGTGCCAAATAATTCTCCAGGTTAAAGAGTTGAAACAACATATCTTTATTTACTTTTAAAGTAGCTTGCTGGCCTCCCTAGCTATAAAGGGACAGGCCATGGACAGATCCAGAACTTCATCTGAAATTAAGGCAATTGCCTCTTCTTTGTTACCACAACATGAAAAACAGGATACCAGTCCTTCCAGATCTACCTGAACTCTCCTCTGCAATAGAAAATCAAATTAAGGGTAAGCAAACAATAAATTTTGTCATTAGCAAAACCCACCAGTGTTTTCACTCCAGAAAGACAAAACAAAAGTCTGCATCTACACAAGATTCATTTGGATGAAAAACAGGTTTCCAAGATGGTTGGTCTTGTTTGTGGGCTCAGATTTAGAGTTCTTGACCAACCTCCAAGAAACCAGCTTGTCACCATTGTTTTAATAGACACTACTCTCAAAACCAACGTGCCTAGAAGAACAATAGCATTTCTAGGAACAATTTTATTAAATTTTGAGATCAAGTTAAAGCCAGCATTTTAGGGAGACAGGAAGAAAAAAGCCTGCAAAACCGGGGGGTGGGGGGGTGGGAGGGGGGTGGGGGGTGGGGGGAGAAGTAGTTAAAAAAGTTAGATTTTTCCCAATTGCACAGGCTTAATTTATGGGACGTTCACAGATCATCAGAGCATAAAGAAAACCATGCTGATATTTTCAAAGCTAGCTCAGTGCTTGGTGAATATAAGTGACTCCAGGACTCTTTTCCTTTTTTAATTCTCGGTTGAGTCTTGATTTCCTCCAAGGCAGTGAAGTTACATGGCTTTCACCATGGTTAGATGCTCTCAGTTCAACTTCGAATCTGTCATCTATGGTATGAAGGTTTCCTTCTTATTTTTATCATCCTGGTTGGAATGAAAGAAGCATTTTCAACTACCTTATCAGCTAACATTGCAAGACTCTTCTGACTCCCATCTTAGGATGTATTATTAATGATAGAAGAGCACAGCAGGCAACAGAATTTTACACAATTGATGGCGCTGAGTACCATGCCAAGATATTATTAATGTAGCTTTTTGTGAAAACAAACGCAGATCTAAAATACAGCCTTTAGCTCATGGGGCCATGGTTTAATATATCAGGATGGGAATCTTCTGTTATGGATGTTTTGATTCAGTACAAAAAAGCAAGATGGCTTTAGGTCAGCATTGCCTATGTATGTGTCTCTACATCCTTCTTTATCTCCCCAAATCACTAGCATTGTCAGTACATCCTTGGTGCTTTTTTCCCCTGACCTAAAATCCTGCAGGAGACTTGGAAACAGAATCACTTGATTTTGTTGTGAAGTTTGGTATGACTCCCATATCACGGTCCTTCAAAAATAGGTATTAAATCAGAATAGGAATGGAATCTAACTTTGTTCCCATTCAAGACTTGGTTTAACTGCTAATTGTTTTTTTAAAAAAAAACAACCACAAACAAACCAATAACAGCTGTCCATGGTTTAGCTGATTGTCATTATCAGAGTTAGTTTGCTTGCTGTTCACATCACTGTTGAAACATAAAAATAAGCAGCAAGAGAAGAAAAAAGTTGTTGATCTACTCAGCTTACAATGCCAGTTCTCCCTCACTGAAACCGTAGATACCAGGCTACCGAAGTTCTGAAGTTCTCATCAAGCAAACGTGTTTTGAAGAGAACCTCATACATCGGCTTGGTGTAATACTATGCAAAGTATCAGTTTGTGTCTAACAGCAGTCAGGTATCAGTGTTGCCTTTCTGCTTGCAAAACAACCGGCACTGAGGCTGTGGCTTCACTAAAAGAATTTTCTCTCAGCAGTTTCCTGAAAGCCAGAGAAAGATGAACTTCATTTCCACCAGTGAACTGTAACAGGAGAACTCTGATGATACATTACACATAAGTAATGAGTCATGCTGCAGTTTCCTGCTTCAGTTTATTGAGTGCAGAGTTGCTTGGCCTTTTTCTCCAGCTATGACCCTTCTTCTCAGAAGCCCTTGAAGACAGCTCTTTCCTTTCTGTCTCCATAGTTACAGTCAGGATCAAGGATACAGGTTTGTTATGCAGGCTCCTACTTTTGGCTCAGAGGCAGAAACCTACACCCACATCTTCTAAAATCATGGTGGCCAACAACAGCCTGAAATACATGCAAGAGCAACACAACTACACTGCTAGTTTACAACTGCTCTGGTGTTTTAAATGTATGTACTTTCTGGTGGTTTGTCTTTTTAAAATCTAGAAGTATCTGTAAGCGTTCATATTACTAAGGACCTTTATCATAAATTCCAAATAGTTCTACAGACTCTCTTGCCAATGTCAAACTCCTCAGGAAATAGCAAGCATGATGATTGTGAACGAACTGAGATGCCTGCTGATTGAACATGACAGGGCAAGAAGTTCAAGGCACTCTAGATGTAACCTACTGGTTGAAGGAAAATCTGTGCAGTGCCTGATAATTCTTATATCTAATAAGATAATGTATTCACATTTATACATCTTCATCATCAGAAATTAATGGCTTATAATCATGGTTGAAGTATTTTCTTAATAGCTTGAATATGATCTAGGTATGGGAAAGGAAAGCATATTATGAAGTGGAAGTGCCTAAAGACCAAGTGAAAAATCATTGTTTCTAAACAATGTAAACAAAAAATACTAGCAGAAGAAATAAATGCAGATTGACCTTGACCCAATGATGTGTGCAACAGATTGCCAGTGGTACAAAACCATGGATCTCCTTGGAGGCCGGTCAGGCTAGTCCAGTTTACATCTAACTGATCCTCAAAACCAAGAATGTTCTTGGCTACAACATCAAAAGGCTGAAGGGTCACGGTTTTACTAAACTTTACCATTTTCCTGTATGCATACACATGTAAACACCCAATGTCAACCTGCAGTAAATGTGAATTTTTCAGATAAATTACTAAAAATTTCATTCTTCTGACCAAATCTTCTCACATCTCCCTTATTGATTTCCTTGTCCTCACACCATCTTTACATATTTTTTCTCATTTTCTGACACTTTAAAAAGACCTTCCATACACTTTCTTACAAGCTTATTTCAGAATAATTCCTATTTCTCTTGGAGCAGCAGTGGCCAGAAATATCTGCTACATAGTATTTGTGTAGTTATCCGTTCTCCAGTGACAAGCTTATCTTCAAGCTGTTTAACATTTCTGGAAAGCTCCTTGACATGTTCTCCATGAAAGGGAGTTGTATTTTGGCAACTCTTACGCTGTTTCCTTTTTGATTGAGGTAGAGCATATTCATCTGATGGGTATTTTTGTCATCACAAGTATTTTTTGTGGTGCCATGGACTAGGCATTCTGAATGCTTCTACAATGCATCTGCTGATCCCAGACTGAGCTTTTTTAAAGACAAATCCTTTTGCTCTACAGCAGGGAGGTTAAGCGTGCAAGCACAGCTCTGCAGATAAGCGTTTATCCACCGTTACACGTGGAACCCAGATTGAGCAGATCTTGTACTGGTCTCTTAGCTTTCATTCCCTGGATTTCCTACTACTACGTTTATAAATTACAACCAATTAGGATGATGGTTATTGCTTGGAAAAAAAGCCACTGGAAGCGAAGAAAACTCTTACTTCATATATATTGGGAAATATCTGAAGAGGACATTCACTGATGGGAATAGTTAATTTTTCTGGGGTCTCTGTAGTATGGTTTCTAAGTGCAATCTTAAGTGGGAATGCAATCGTAAGTGGTGCTTGAAAGCACTGCACTAAGAGATAAAGTATATGATGCATTAGCATCTAATGGTACCCAGTACATGATGCTCAGTCTTCACATACGAGCAACTTTTAAGGTGAGATAACATCTGGATAAATATATTTTCTGTCAGTCGTGCATCAGTGCAGACCCCAGTCTACCTTCCTGCCTTCCTAACACTGAAAATGCACATTTTAAATACAAAAAATCCCCATATCCCCAGTGCTGGTGACTGTCCCTGGCCTTAGTCACTCAGCTACAAATGGAAACCTTTGAAACACTTTCTCCAGTCGTTGGTAATCTAAACGTAATTCAAACTATTAATCTAAAATACTTTTATGCACCCTCTAAATTACAGCTGGCTTCTTCTATTAGCTTGAATAGTCATAATTGTTGTAATTTTTTGTTGTGTTCTAGTTTTAACACAGCTTGTCATGTATTCCTTGGTGAATTATCATTTTCACCCTCATTCCTCCTGGGCTGAATGTTGCAGAAGATATTGCAACATAATTTATTCAAGTCCCACAATCTAATCTCTTAAAATCAAGTTGTACTTTGGTGGCTGTTTGGAAAATCCAACTAATTAAAGCTATTATATGTGGTATAATTTTGTATGATTTCTACTTACACATACAAACAAATACATAAACATTTATATGTATATGTAAATATATGTTTATACCCATAAATATTATATATCTATATATAGATACTTCCATGCAAAGCATAAATACACATTTTAAACAAAATAAGGCAGCAGCCTGGTAAGATGGAACATAAACATGCAGATGTTGCTGCTTTCCCTGTCGCTGCTTCCATTTACTGTCTGCTTACAAAACTAGGACCCAATTATCCTATTTTACTGGAAGTAAAATAGAATTTTTATGTAACTGTTTATTCCATCTAAGACACAAATCCAGACTTCTTGCCTTTGCAGTTTCTAGATTTCAAAAATCCTAGGCAGGTATTTCTTTAAAATTACCTACAGATCGTATCTTTCCTTCTCCTGTCACTCTTATTTCAAGAACCCCACCGAGAATTTGCAACTATGGTAAACATCCCACTTTCCTGTCTGATGAATCAGGAGGAATAGATGGCTGTAGAAGTGAGAACAGCCAGTTAAAATAGCCAGTTAAAATCAGTCTGCTAAATTCATTGACACTTCTTAGATTTTGCTAAATGTTAGTCATATTCTTAGCCACAAACTACACCAATATCTCACCAAGAATTAACTTACTGTGACTAAACTAGAGTTCCTTCGACACATATCTATCATGTACTGCAAAATTTCTTTAAGAATCATACACACATCTTTCCATGGACAATGGACATTCTGCCACCTTCTTCCAATATCTAAGATTCTTCCATAAGATACAAAAGAAAAGCATTAGAAAAGGTAGAAAGCACGACCAACGGTTAGAACTACATAAGAAATTCTTTCTTTCCAAAACAACTGCTGCAACAGAAGTAACAGTAGCTGTAGGACACAAAATGGATACAAAATAATATTGACAAAGAGAAGCATTTAATCATTGCATAAGTTTGAAACACTATGAGATGCCAGGGAATATATGTGAAACTATCACTGAATACAACACACCAATGCAATCTGCTAGGTGTCAATGAAACCACCAGAAAAAGGAAGCTAATATTTTTGAGTGTTCATTTGCCAGTTGTCTCAAAGCAAATAAGCCTACCACTCTCTTCCAGAGAGCACTGAAACAGGTGTACATAAACAAAGCCCACTCTGGAGCACTAAATTGCAATCCCCATCCAAACAGTGCAGGACATTGATAGGTGCTATCAGACTTCTGGCCAGCTCTGTGGCTCATTTCTTGCTATCATCACTAGGTCTGAGAAGACACAGTGAGAGCTTGTTCTATAGACTCTCTGTGCTCTGCAATGTCAATATCCACCTGACAGAGATGGTTTTCTCAAAAGTGATATTGGCCAATTGCATAATTCCTCCTCAGAGAATTACTGGCATAATTATGACTGTGTCAGAGAGACAGAAATGAGAATATTAAGATATGTAAAGATAATGTTCGTACTGCTTGCAATGATTTCTAATAATCATTTACAGACTGAGTGTGTTTTTGTATACTGGGTGTTCGTGATATGCCTAAGACAATTGCTTTAGGAATGTCTCACCCAAATAGACATTATATACTTCCATAGTTTTCTACAAATGAACAAACCATTACAAAAATCATGTGTGTGCATTTGAGAAATAATATACAGATAAAAGTTAACATGGGAAGAAAAATAATGTTACTAGCTGTCAACAAATCGTTCATGGAACGGATTAAAAAAATATTTCAAGTTAGTAACTTTTTCCAACAAACTTTATATAGCATTTATCAGAACTGGCAAATTTAAAGTGTTGGATTTTCTGCTTTTTGAAAAGGAATCATGTCTTATTTAGGGATGGGATGAGATAGGCTGGGATGGGTTGGGATGGGAAGGGATGGTGCAAAAAAAGAAGCACTGGCTGTAAAATAATGTTGTATTTTTCCAGTAAATAGATCACAAGCATTGAAAAACTTCAAAAATTAGATGTAGTTGTGAAATTGTTGCTTTGACATGAAACAGCTACCTATGCATCTTTAAAAGGAAAGACCTACTCTCAAAAAACAGTGAAAATGTTTGTGTTGGCATTCAAGATAAAAATCTGTGTTTAGTAATTTATATTTATGAATTCAGCATCTGAAGAACATAAATCATAGAGAAGCAATGAAGTTACAAAAAGGAGACTGTTGGGACTCAAACAGTAAAATTTCTTGGTTTAACTTCATCATTTCAGTTAAATTCTTATTCCCTGTCATCTCTATTGTGGATTCTACAGAGATGATAAAATACAAAGGGTTAATTTACGATTAAACTTAATTCTATCTCACCAGCAAGACAGAGCATGATAGAAGGTGGACAATGTATGTGGTAATTTTAACTAAGGTAGTTGGGAAAAAGTAAAATCACTGAATCTTCATTTTCTTATATCCTGTCTAGAGAGTGAAGCAGATTAGAGATTTTTACATTAAATTTGTTAGATAGATGGTAGAATCTATGTTACAATTAGTTACGGTTATAGGTAGGAACTACAGGAAAATGTGTAATTTTAAAATGGGCTTTACACTTTAGGTGAGTTTTGCAACCAAGTAAAGGAACAAAAATGATGAAAAAAATCCTTCTTTAATTATAGATTTTTTTCTGTTCATTGTATACATGGATTTGGCATATTTAACATCATCTTTGTTATCTTCTTCACTGTGTTCTTTCATTTCTACTCTTTATTGTCATAATACATAGAATTATGTATCATTACACAGTATTTTCACAAAGCATAAATTCTATTAAGTTCCTTGCTTGCATGGTGACTATATAACATATTGTTATACCAGCATTTACTGACCATTTAAATAAAAAGATGACTGTAAGATGAGCCTGGAGACTACAGGAACTTCAGATACAGGTAATACACCTAAAAATCATTACAAATGTATATACCTGTTCTAGAAAAAGACTTTGTTTTTCTCCTCTGAGAAATGGCTCAGAAGACATTCTTGTGAGAAAGTTAGTCCACACAAAATGCCATTGTGTCTATTACCCTTAAACCAATGCACAGAATTCCTGCTAGCTCATGTTTGCTTTACTCAAGATGGTTACTACAATAGTAGTCAGACAGCAAATATATTATTTGCGAGACCTTTGCTGAACTTTGGACTTGCCTTCACACTTCAGAATATCTAAAAAGAAAATGAGAGAGAGACTGTGCTGCGTCCTTTGAAATCATCCCACTCTGCAGAGAACTTGCTTCTTCTAGGAGCCTCTTCCAGTTGTTTGCATTGTGCAGGATATGCCTTGAAAAGGAAATATACCACTCCTGCCAACCTCAAACATGGAAAAAATCTTGAGGAAGCTCCCAAAAATTAGTGAGTAGCAGCAAAAAATCAATGAAGTTACAAAAAAGATTTAATTTAAAATTCATTCTTAGCTCTGAGTATCTCATGCATATTTGTAGTCTGACTTTTTCATGCTTTCCCTCCCTAACCTGGGGTTTAGAAACTCTTTCTCAATAAATCAAGGCCAAAATTCTTGTGCAATCATACGACTACGATTGTTGGGACAGAGTAAGGAAAACAGCAGCAAGCCTTGCGATAATATCAGGAAAACTGGCAGACCTGATACAGCCACTGTTTCCACTAAATTTTCTACTCAAATGTCCACACAGCTGGCAATGACACAGAACAAACCCATTGTCCATTGTCTGTTCTCCTGAACAGCTTAGATCTCTTCCCTCACCACTGATTCTGGATGGAGATTGCTGCAGCAAGTAACTTTCCAGCATGTTTGAAACTCAGTTCAATTGCCTTAAGTTTTCAAAATCTTGTCTGCAGTTTAAGTGAATGACAGATGGTGCAGTCTGCCAGAGCCAGTAAGTCTCCATTCACTCTTTTCGATGCTCTACAAAATTATAATGCTTGTTAGCTTTACTTATGTAAGTGAACAGAAATGACGCAGAATGAATTCAAAACACACAGAAAACATACGACTCAAGACACATGTTTATGGTGGATTTAAAAGGAGCCAGGGGAAGGTGACATCTGATTTCTGATTAGCCATTTATAAGTTAATGAAAGTGACTAAAACTGAAAACCATACATACATAAATGCATGCACACACACAAATGTGAATTCTGAGATGACTCATCCCTTGGTGCTCCCTGAATTTATTCCCCTTGCATCCTCCCCACAGCCCTTCCAGAATCATACATTTAACTGGAAAGGGGCTGAAGTGGGATCCAGGCAGGACACTAGCAGGTGCTGCAGTGTCTCTACTCCAATTTATAGATGTACTTGCACATATGCTGACCTTTGTTGATGAAAGCTGCTGCCACAATCACATAGAAAAATGTAAAACAAGGCCAGAAAAAACACACAGATTCAAACCCAAAATGTAGGGTCATAAATTTTTTAAAACCCCTAAGGAACTGGAAGGCTATGACTCCTGATTTCTAACTGTATACTTTGAGGATATGATGTTTTGTACACTGAAGATCAAGTATGACCACAGAAAAAGGCATCCACTTTTTACAGCAGAATGTCCAAAAACTTCACAGGGTAGGGAGATATTTTGGGTGATATCCGGCATAAAGGTGCTCATCCAGAAGCTGTGTTCCTTCACCTAGTGGAGGTGTGCAGCCAGTAATCTCCCCACATTCTCCACTCTCTTAGCTGCATGAAAAAGAAACGCACATTCCCCTGGCTTTGAAAGATACTGAAATCAAGTAAGTTACCAAAATTAACTAAGTAATTCCCAAGTGAAGTGAATAAAGTAATACTGCAGCTGAAAGGAAGTCTTATTTTGTGGTTGTCTCCAGTAGAATAAGCCACACAGGGACAGTATGACCTGTTTTTCTTTTCTTTTTTGATAATTCACTTTTAACTGAAGGGTCAATTTGAAAGAGAGAGCAGAAAAAAAGTCTACATAGCTAGCAAGAGTCAGCGATTCACAGCCATTTAAAGCAGTACAATAATACCATGGGACAGGGCTGGTTTGAAATCATTAAGGAGACCAAATCTTGAGAGGGGAAATTGTATCAAGATTGCATTATTTATAGAGTTAAACTATTCACTGGACTGAATCCAAAGTAGTCGTTATTAAGCAGTGAAACTTTGCCTGCTATGAACAAACCATTCTGTTCTGTCTCGTATCAATATTACAACAGCTGGTTTTAGTAAAGCTTTTGGTAATGAGTTTTGGACCTATGTAATTCTGCTTCTGATCAACTTCATAATTTTATCATTACAACCCTTTTTGAAAGAAATTTACAAATGCACACATACAAAAAATTCCCCCAGCTATAATAACAACAATTTCAAAGGAAAGAAATAATTTGAAGTTTGATCTGCCAACTGCCTACTTTGCATTTCAGTGTCTCTTGTCGGTATGTTTTATAGCTGGAAAATGCTCCTGAAAACCCCTTTAAAAAATTCATTTCCTGATTTGGTGACCAGTCCTGTAAAAATGTTATAACATGTAGATGGACATCAGAATCTTATAGATTATCCTGTGGGAGCATGGCCTTACAAATCATTCCCACAAAGATTTTTCCTTCTCAATAATCCATGAAGAAGTCTGCAAATGCTTTCACTCTAGGCACTGAGAGATTTAAAAAACAGGTTGTAATATTTCATTTATTTTGGATAAAATAATTTGCTGGAGACAACACCATTATGCAGTGCACCAGAGCCTTCAAAGTACAGCACAGGAAAAGGTGTAACTGGGAAGGCATGGGAAGAAAGAAGGGGTGGAGAAGGAGAGCAAAGTAGCAAAATACAGGGGGTTTGTTTAAGTTCTCATTGAATGTCTTTTGTCTGTAAGAAAAAATGCAGTATTCTTGCCCATGGTTTGTTTTCTCTCTGTGAACACATTAGGACATAAAATGAGGATTGAGGCAGGTGAAGGTGCAATATTTGGTTTCATCACTGCTGAAAAATAGAATACTCCGATGCAGAAATGGGAGTGGGAAATTCATCTGAACACGCTTACAAAGCAAAAAAGGGCCAGATATTGTTATACCCTATTATATCACATTAGTAAGCAGCATTCAGAACAGCTTCAGGCCCTGATGGACCTCTATTTGACCTTGCCCGGACCTTGTGAAGGTCACACCACGTCTTCAGAGAGAATTTTACAGATCCCCAACAGGACCCTTCAGAAATCAGAGAGATTTCCCAGGTGGAAGCATCAAGATTCCTTGATGCTGTAACTATGCTACCGTGATAATGATGCTACAGCTGGCAACAGCACACATTATTTCCTCTGAATAAGGAGAGTTCTAAGAAATCATTATCCTATAAGGGACTGATTCCCAGTCACACAACGCACAATGAAAAGAAAATGGAAGGAAAGTGTTTCATGATTTGATATTAACTGCAGTAGTGGGGGTTGAATTTTATGAATGAAAGCAAAGAGACCATTCCCATTCCGCACCAACACTCCAGTCCTCCTCTTTTGGAGGAGTTCTGAAAAAAAAAAGCAACTCACTTTATACAGATAAATAAATAACTGGGAAATATGACAAATCAAGCATCTGTGGATCTGCTGACATCTCAAAAGTGTGAACACTGGAAGTTATCTTCTTGTAAATGTGTGTAGGTTTATCACTTTGAACGTGATATGTTTGCTATAGATATAGGTGACATTATAGATAAAGTGACATTATCAAATGTCCAGTCCATTTGATAACTCATTTTCCTTAAAAAAACCCTGATGGATTAGGTCAGCTATGAATTAAAATGACACATTTACAAGTGCTCTGATATCCTTGCAGGAGCAAGGATATTGTCCACACAAGGCATACCAACAGATAAGAAATTTGATTATAGATTTCTGAGTGGAGAGGAAAGAAAAACATTCTTCTGAGTTGTTATTCTCTATTCTTGGTGTTTAAAGGCATTTTGAGGAAAAATAATAATCTAACAGCATTTTTCTACACAAAATCAGTTTCTGAGCAAGCCCTTTATATAGATGCTTCCTAAGGACCAGTTGCACATACAAAGGACAATTGAGAGACCCGTATCTCAGGCGATTATTCCCCTCCACTGGATATAACTAATATAATGACTCAATAATCATCAAGAGAGCACAAACAAGAGACAAGAAGCATACCAAGTGGACTTCTTCAGAGCGAGATGCTAAGATTGCTGTTAGTTTAAGCAGCCTTCTGCACAGCACCACAAATCAGTCTTTTTTCAAAGAGATCCTTGAGGACTGCTTTTCACAGGGAGAGGGAAGGAAAGGAAGAAAGTGATAGCCCTGAGCAAATTATCTGGATTTGAATCACTTGCCAGTTCAGTTCATCTAGTAGAAATATTTTCTAAGTGTTATTTATTTTTCAGGAGAAATGGGACACCATAAAGTAACTTGTCTTACTGTTTGACATATACAAGTGTAATGTTCAGTCCATATCAGGAAATGTCTTGTTCATATAACACATATTTCCCAGAGGGCATTATAAAAAGCTTTTCCAGAATAATTAGCATAATTGAATAAAAAGAATAAGGATCTGGTTTCACATACATAGTCTTCTGGTTAAAGGTGGAAGCTGAAATATGTTTTTCAGAGAGCATGGAATTATTTCCCAAGGAGGATACTCTACAGCAGAAAGTACCAGAAAAACCACATGAAAAAACCCACACTGGGAAACTCAAGTGTTTTCAGATTAATATATCAGTTCTTTCACATACTTCTTGTTTAACTGGTGGAACTACTAAAATTATTTTAATAACTGTTCAGATGAGATAATTATTGGAAAAAATACTCAACCCAAACCAACATAACTAATGTTACTGCAAGGAGACCAAAGTACAAGATTGAGAAAAAACAACATATCTGTTTCTGCTGGATTATTATATTTTAATCTTTTTTGGTTTATTCACTTGAAATCAAATCTGAATCACAACATGATTCTCTATGTAAAGAACTTCTCATCTATAGTTTAAGGGCAGGCACAGCTGCATCAGAAGTTCAGCCACCTCTATCAGCATGCTGTGCAAAATGCCAGCTGAACCCTGGACTTCACCAGAAGTCATTGTATTGGAGATCAGGTATCATCAAGGGCAGGGTCAAGAAAATCAGAGCTACCCTTGGCTGTTACACATGCCAAAAGTAAAGAACTCATAACAGAACAAGAGTTAAAATGTTATAAAACAAAAACACGTCATGAAAGCAAAACTGCTTGAAGTTGATTCCTGGCATGAAAAACAGTATCCTCAGAAGGTATAATGCCTTCCATTCCTGCCAGATATCTGTGACAAGGTTACCAGTCAGCCGGAGCAAGGAGGTAGTTTTGCCTTGATCTTCTCTCTCAGTGACATGATATCCCCAAAGAAAACAGACTTATGAATATAAAAAGAAAGGGTGGGGGTTGGGGGTTGGCATGGGAAAACATTCACCAAAAGCCAAGAAATATTGAAAGACAATTTTTCCCCTGTCATTCTATCTTTTTAGTCTTGTCTTATCTCCTCATGTAGAATCAGTGATTCTTAGTTGTAGCAACTTCCACTCAGTTTCTTTTTGTCACTGAGGAATTTCATGACCTCCAAGATGTGGCTGTCTACTCCCTGCTCCTCTCAGGAGTCCTCTCTGGACTTCTCTGCCTGACAATGCTCTTCAGGAGCCTTGAGAACTTTCTCCTCCATGAAAAAAAAAATCTTCCCACCCTCCATCTGATCCAGCTGGTTTAAAAGGAATACAGTATGACTGTCAATAAGAGTAAAAAATCCCATACTGTCCACCCAACAGCGACAGTGTTTCTTCTCTTGGCATATGGGCCAAGCTTTGCAGTACTTCTTCCAGGGTCAAATCCTCTGCTTCTGTGTTAAAAAGCATGGAAAACAAGAAGGGAGCAAGATTCATTGGGTTATAGCTCTACTGCCACATCAGCTCTGACTGCAGAGGCATGGTTTGCAAACAGCTGCCCAGACCAGAAGCCAGAAGGACAAAAATGCCAAGTTCTGTGTGCAGTTTATGTGGTTTAAGACACAGATACCTTTTTAACAGTTAAAGCACTGGCTATATTTTGGCTCCATTGTGCCTTCCAGGAACTGCTGCTATGGATGTGCAGGACTGCATTAAACTCCAAGCTTGGGGGTTTAATTTCTTCATGTTCCTGTTTTTTACAGAAATATTTAGAAGTTAATGAATTAATTTGAAAATACCTTTGACCAAAGTCATCAACAGTTATTTAGGTGGTGAAATATCTCAGTAATGAAAGCAAAGGAAAGGCAACCTAGCTCTGTTAAGTATCTTACTTTTAAGCACATTTTTCTCTACTAAAGCTGTGTCCACGTATGTCTAACTGTGTTTTGGCATAAGCTAATCTCCATGTTTCCCACACCGCTCAGTGTTCTTTTAGAACAGCTGCATGACATTTGAAGGGGGGGGGGGCGGCGGGGCGGGAAGGAATTTCGTGATACAAAGCATTCCAGTGAGCAGTATGCACTGTAATTCTTTTGCAGCCCAGTGTAAAATGTCTAATTGGATTCTAGGACTTAAAAGGGATAAAGGAAACAACTTTCTCACTTATATCTTCCAGTATTCCATAAATCATCTGCTTCAACAGTGCAGTCCAGGTTTTAGATAGCAGTACAGCGACATGCGGAAGATGCAATTTGATGTTACAATCTTGCAATTCATTACCATCAGCAGTTTTATAGGTCTTAGGAGCCATGAGGCCAGCTGACTGCATATGAGTTGGAAGACTTCAAAAGTGAGATAGCAGAGAAGACAAGACCAAGTAAAATCCATATAACTTTTTTTCAGAGTAGCATTGTTCACTGGAACACCACATCTGGTTTCAGCTTGGACATAATAGTAATGCAGACCTGGCATGACCTGCGGGGAATGGTGTGATGACAAAGTAATTTTTCTAGAAACCAGTGCAAACTCACTCTGAGCGACAGAAGTTGGAGACAAACAAAAGCTGTTTCCTTAGCAGGGTGAAGAAAGTGGCCAATACAATCTGGAAGTTTACTATTGCAGCCACCACTAATTGACAGCTAGTTTAGTGTGCTAGAACTTTCAAGCAATTTTCCTGGAGGCAAGCAACACTTAGTGATACTAAACTGTATTAGAAGTGCTATTTCAGACTGTCATCTTCAGGTATATAGTAAAGGAGTTCAGGATTGCTTACCTGCTTTTTCAGAGACTTATATCTACCTGTGAAATGTATAGGGAACACAGTCTCTGAAGTTTTATCATCTGAATTACATTTAAACAAGATATCTGATGTATCTAGCACCTAACTTTCCTCTTGCACCAATCACAAATTCTGCAGGTGTTTCTGGTTCTTTAAAGGCCCGTTTGACAGCTGTGAAAAGTTTCTGAATATTAAGCATAATGAATAGTTTCTGAATAGTAAGCGTAATGAATAATGACACGACTGCTTGATGACAATGGGAGAGCATTTTGCTACCAAATCCACAGCGTTCAGTATGGATGGTGGAGGTACTTATGTCATTCCAAGAGGCTTAGCATACTCTGTGTTTTCCTAGATGACAGATAAGAAAGAGAAGTTTATCCAGAACCTAACTAAATTAGCTGAAAACTGACCTGTAAGTTTAAAAGGGAACATGGGGATCCCACTAGAAAAATCCAGTATCTGCTTCTTGAAGCAAAGATCTCACTTTGCACAAACTCTATGAGCAAGTGAAAAAGCTTCTCCAACAACTAGGAAAGAAAGCAGCTTTATAAACCTACCAGTCACATTAAAATAATGTATCTAAAAATCTCCCAAACTGATGAGATGGTGTTCTCACACCTTAAATGCTGGCTGTAGGAAGACAGAAAGCATTCTGCAAAGGAAATTAACCGCCTTTATGTAAATATTTATTAGTCATTGCTGATTTGGGCTGAGATTCGACACAACAGGACAGACTTAAAACACATGAAACTTAAGTTCAACAAGATGAGTACACTTATGTACTTAGTACATGACAGTGACATATCCAAGTCACTGTGTTCATAAACAATGCATTAAAAAAGCCTTAGGAGACTCTTCCAGTTCTTGAGGAGGCATTTTACAGCTAATCATCCAGAAGAGGTAAAAAAGGGGCAGCTGGCATATCTCCTCATATGCTGTGGAGAACATGTATTTACATAGTGTCTCAAGGTTCACAAGCAGAGCTGCTGCATTCCATGTCAGTTCAACTTACCATCCCGAAATGTGATTACTGCCTGAAAGCTCTCTGTCTTTTCCAGAAGCCTTTCCTCTATCCCCTCCTCTGCTTTCTTAGCACATGGACAAAATTTTCTAATAAAAGTTTGTTCTTTTCCTTAATTACACAATTAAGCTGACACCCAGAGCTGGTAAATTAAAGAGAATTAATTTAATCTCACAAGACATTGTTAATTTGCCTTTTCCTCTTTCCCCCACTCTTTACCAGGAGAAATCTGAGATGTTGTGAAGCATCATGAAAATCCAGAAACAGTTTCCTCATCACAGAAGAGTCCATTGTTGAAGGACGTACCTGGTGTAAAAGATACCACCCTGGCCACTCTGCTCTGCATACAAGGCTGGACTGTTGCTTGTTTAAGAATAAGGGAAGAACTCTTGGCATTCTTTTAACCTAAGAATTCACAATTCTTCCAATGGGACAAAATTTCCAAATATATAAAAACCAGATGTTTTGCTGTTACACCAGCATGCCCAAGGTCATGACTCTTGGATTACTTAGACAATAATACCATGTAGCTGTTAATTAGAAGAAACATCTATGCCACAAGTTGCTTTACCCTCACTCTGTCTGAGCACTCCCAGTAGGAAAGTGAGAGTAGTAGACCAAAAGACAAGCAGACAAGAGGTAATGAACATCTGGACTTATCTTCTTTTCATAGGACTCTTGTTCAGTAAAATAAAATTAATAGTTATTATTACCTTTCAAGATGCAGAGTTTTATTCACAGTCTCAGGGCAAACTACCAAAATTAAGCATACAGAGCTCAAAACACTGATCAAACTGTGAACCAAAGTACTTTTCCTTCCTTGCTTTCTTGTCTGTTGTAAAAGAAGTTCTGGAAATCAAGCAATAATGCCATTCACTGCATTTAATACCGATGGTTACATCCGCCTTGGGATAAGCAGCCAGCCAAAGAAAAATTAAGCCTTCCAACAAGAAGATGAATAAGCAGCACACTTGTTCAGCTGCATAGCTGGTTTTCTAGTTTTAACAAGCAAACATAAAACACCTGGCATTGGTAAGAAACTATGCGCATGAAGAGGCATATAGACCAACACACCAGAAAGAGAAGTGTCTGGCCATCATTTGGAACTAGCTTATTAAATGCACCTACTGGGTTTTATTGCAGTTTCTCTTGTATCTTCCAGCAGAACTGCTCCACAGCAGTCTCTACCTGGGTTCTAGAACCTAGAAAACGTGGGTCTTTCCTTTAAGATGCAATGTGCCAGACAAGAGTCTGATGTCCAGTAGATCTGTGCCTTCTCAGAAGGCAGAGGTTGGCAGAGGAAAGCAAGTTGGATTCAAGGTCCTGCCCCCATCAGTGCAAAACTCTGTGACAGAACAGGATGGCAATATCTCTTGCAGAATAAGTCACCTTCTCTCAGTACATACAGCAGGAGTGTCACTTGTAGTTACGCAACCATAACTCGACTGAAGACCTTTGAATTTGCTCTAATTCACATTCTTGCTGCCATTTGCTATGATAGTTCATAGGTCTTGACTGCTGTGCAGGAAGGATTCCCTTCCCACAGGGCAAAAATCCAAGGCATGCCATGACTAAACTCACAAAGAGCACTAAATGGAGCTAATAACTAGCACACCCAGCGTGTGGTAGAAAGAGATACAAAATAGTTTATGAGTAGCTGAGAGCTGTTGAATAAGTATACAGACAAGGTGATCCTAGGATAGTAGGTCCACAAGGAAGACTGGCAGCCTGATATAAATGAGGAGCTGTGCTGTGTGGAGTGGCAGGGAGAATGTCAAAAGCTCTTTAGTCTAGTGGGCTGCAGAATTCTGTCTATTCACAGGAATATCAAACTTGTTCTAGAATACTTTCAAGTAAAACAAAACCTAGGAACTGGCTATCATTTCTGTAGTAAGAAAGATAAGGATTTTGAGTTAATGGGGAAAAAATAAGGTAAGACACTAAGAGACTGCTGCAGCTAATCAGAGAAAGTATGTAATGTATATGGTCTACATAAAATATATGGAAAAGCATATCATACCACCTTAATAAGGAATGATTCTTGTAAGTCATTTAATCTAGCTCCTAAATGATAAGCATATTTAAAATACTTCCCATGGCTTATTCTTAAAGTGCATTCCAAAGCTTTTAGACATTTTAGAAACCTCATTCGAAGTTTAGACAATAAGTACAAAATGTGGAAGTTTCCTGAGCTCCAGAGTCTAAAGTATTAGGTTTTTCCCTAACAAATAAAAGTATCTTGCAGGAATGACCTCCAAGGTAAGCAAAGTGATAATACTTTGTCTTTTTAGTCAAGTTTTGCGTTTCAAGTTTGAATTAAGTCAAGGAGTTTATTATTCTTATTACTTTTATCATTGTTGCCTTTAAAAAAAAATTAGCAAAATGGTAAAGACATGGTCAACTTTGAAGCAGTTTCCTCACAAATAAAGACAATCCTAACACCTGAGAGGAAAAAAATCTGTGCGTAGGACACCACAGACACTAGAAGGAGCAAGTCTGAACATGTTGCAATAAATCCTTTGGCTTCAATACACAGAAACACCAGCACCAGGGTTTAGGGATAAAAGAATAGAAGATCTCATTACTATAAAGATAATTATTTTTTTCCCCTAGAAAACAAAAACAAAACCTTTTTTCCTAGTTTTACAAAACCAGTAGAAAAGTTTTCCTTTGCATCTTCCAACAAGGAAACAGAAAATCAGAGCAGTTGAACTTCTATCATCATAACCTTCTCAGAGAAAGCATTTGGACTACTATCAAGTTCTTACCTAGACCACAGTAGCAGGACAAAAAATGTATGTGTCTGTGTTTTATCCTCCTTTTCTTTGCTTAAAAGGGTTTTGATTAGTTATCATAAGGAATAAGTGCTAGCTTTCATTTCCTGGGGAAAAGTATGCCCTTTGTCCCACGTGGGCAGAGACTAACAGCTATAATCTACCTATTCATTTCTGCAAGTGACATCATTCTAAAAGGGTTGGTTCTCCCAATACAGAAAGCCACAAATGACTGATATTTTGGAGCAATAGTCTACTTATCTCATAGCCAGATACACCTCCGATCAAGCCTTTATTTTGCATTAAATAGAAAATAAAGGATTCTGAAAATAAGTAATTTTCCCTCTAATTTCATTGTGTATGCATTGGCATTTTTAAAGGTTCTTTGCTGTGGTTTCATGATTACTATTTGCCTGCATCATCATCTTGTATTTACCACCAAGTGAAAACAGTTTACTTCATAAACCACAAAAGCCCCTTGATATCCCTTTCAGTGTAGCATTAATAATGTAATCTGATGCCCTGAGCATTATCCTAGATACTTTATCAACAGCACATGAACCACTTAGTCTCAGTACTTTCTGCCCAGTGTTGCTCTCTTAAATAGCATCAGTTCCTGTTTGTATCACATCTATTTTGACTGAAGGAGAGAAGCACCACCATCTTGCCACTAACTGGTGGTCACTAACAGGTCTTATCTTGGAGATGTGGATATGATTTTTGACATATCATAGAATGTCCTTCCCACACAGCATCTGAAAATGCAACTTTTTACACAGGTAAGGCTGTAATTCTTCAGTAGACTCACATTCAGTGTTCTTACTGCAACATCTTTTTTTCTGACCTTGCAAAATCCATTGTTCACAGAATCACAGAATGGTTTAGGCTGAAGGACCTTTGGAGGTTGCCTTGTCCACACACATACACATACACATGCTCAAGCACGGCCAGTTGCCTCACTTGTATTCATCAAGAAGTGTATGAATAGCAAACAAGAAAACCCTGCCCTTTGCAACAACTCAGCAGTTTTTGAACCATTCTGACAAAGGGAGATAGGCAGCTGGCCACACATTCTGGCTTTCCTCACTGTGTGCTACCAGGGAAATTTATTGTCTCCTTACCTACCATACTCCATCCTAAATCAACAAACACCCAACTGCTTAGACCATGACTCCAGCATCCTTCGTGTTCATTTCACTCAAACAGTTCCTTATGCTTTCTTACAGCTTGCTCCTCACAGTTCTTATCCCAGTAATGTAGTTACTTTACTATTATCCTCAAATTCATCCATACCGTTCTTCTTTGCTGTAGCAAGCCCAGAAGATTTGGCAAAAAAAAAGGGTCATCCAGGCTGTAGGTTTTACTTAAACTTCAGGTTTGTATACCCCATGGTTTCTCACTTTATTTCAGCAGTTCGTGTCTTGAATGTACCTTACTTGCACATGAGATCTCAGGAGGAAGCTATATTTATTTCATTTGCTTATAAGCTGACCTTTAACAGAGCTTGATCAGCTTGACCACCATGCATACAACTTGTGTTTGACAGAAATATTTGTATTTGCTTATTTTCAAAGGTGATTCAAACACTTTAAACCACAGCTCCTTTAAAATAGATATTAAAGCAGGTTCAAAGCCTAATAACTAAAAGAATAAGAGAAATCTCGCCTACTGTAATTTACAGTTTCCACAGTATCAATAATTTTTAAGATATTTGTATCACTGTTTGGGCTCATAAAATAATTTGATGAATTTTCTGAAAAGCCTCATGCTGGATGATACCAGAAGTTCTAATAAAACCTCCAGATAAATACCCACAGTAGGAAACTAACATAAAATTGTTCTTCTTAAAAAGCTAAAAAATAAAACCAGAACAAAAGCATTTGTTTTTCTGGAGCTAGCTTTGACTTCCAAAAAACAAAGCAGTCCAAATGGTATTTTCCAGTAGTTAAAAAACTCCAGAAGTCTTTCTTCTTTCTGGACACCCCAACAGTCAATAAATAATATGAACCTACAGCAGTTTCTCCCTCAGTAGGAACATTAGTAGAATCTGTGTTGTGCAGATAGCCGCTTTTAGTGAAATTTGTAAAAATGTAATTAATTTTAAACCATTAAATCTCTCACAGACTGATTTGGAATTGATCTGGAGAGGGCTGGGTTTGGTGGTAGAGAAGGACAGCAGGTAGAAGGATTGGTTTTTTAGCTTGGTTGTTTACAGAAATTCAAATTAAATAAAAAAAAAAATCCAAAAGAAAACCCTATGGGATATTAGAAAACTGAAATAAAAAGAAATGTGGGAGAGGAGGACAGAGAATGTCTGAAGAGAGATGTATGGGAGGAGGATGGAGAATGTCTGATCTGGCAGGAGATGAGAGAACAGCTGGGTATTGTGAAGGAAAGTAAGAAAGATAAACATGGTTATCTAATAGCAAAAAGGTGTCTGCATGCTTGTAGTGATATATAGCTATGTAACTCCATGAAGGGTTTCTGCCCTGAGCCTGGTGGTACCCACAGCTGGAATTTGTATCCAGGCTCAGAGATATAAATAAGAGCTTCTCTGTACAATAGTGTCTCTGGTTGCACCACAACCTGAGTCCGTGCCTTCATATGCCACAAAAAAAGTAATGCAAATACGTTTATGTTCAATCAAAGGCACAGTATACCCCATAGTTGTCCTTCATACAAAATGATGAGAAAAAAATCCCACCTGTTTTGGCCCAAGTAAATGGAAAGTGAGCAGCATATTCAGATTTTAATGGTGGTTGAGAGACAGAGAAGTAATTTTGCAAAACATCCAAAGCATGAGGTCTCAGGTTGGGAGATTTTATTGCTGTTGAGGTTTACTTTAAATGTGGTGACATCTAAGATAGATATTTCTTCCAAAGAGACCGGGCACCTGAGAACAGATATATTACGTACAGCTTGTTTCTGAGGACTACTAAGCAAAACATCAAGATCCTGAAAATTACAACTGTCAGACTATGAACAACATTACCAAAGAATCACCAGAAAACAGAGCTCTTACCCTGTCTAATCTACCTGTCACTGCTTTTAAAACCATCCAAAATTCAATCTCTGCTGCGGTTTTAGAATCATAAAGTTTGATTCACCTTATCAGCACAGTAATATGTCTGTGGCTCCAGGTTTTTCTCCCTATAGAAAGCTGAACTACTATCACTTATTTAATCTACCACACAGAAGATGTATGCATCACTGTATCACTTTCTCATGGGCCAACTAGGCCAATATCTCCTTCTGAATTTGTTGTACCTTTTGTAAGAGTAGAATTAGAAGACTGAGATACCTAAGTAACATTCTACTTGGCTCCTTCTCTCTACTGCTGATTATGCAGTCAAACAACCGATTTAATTTTGTAGAAATTGTATTTAGCCTTTCAGTCAATCTCTTTTCCATAAGGATCAAAAGTGCCCCTTCATGCAGTTAATCATGACACCTCCTACAACACAGGCAGAACTTACGAAAAAATGCTGGTTTATGATTTTAAATACACAAGAGGTCATTGCCCGTTTCTACTGATTTTATTACCTCACCATTAACATTGGTGGTATCATTAATATAGACACTAATTTCTTCTCAAGCCTTAAGCACTTTGAGTAAATTTCATTGTTTCATCAGTGATTTTAATTGGTTCTGACTGAACTAAGACTACTATTCTGATGCAGAATCAAACTCGATACTGACTATATAAATAAGTATTTACACGGAATATATGCATCGTGTATAAATCCTCAGGTATTTTTTAATTAAAGTTTGCTCTTTCAGAAACAACTTGTTATCCCTGCTCACGTCAACTAGTCATGTAATCTAGTCCTAGAGAAATAAAATGCAATATGTCATACAAATTTCTTTATGCTTTCTATATAAATGCAAATTACTCTTCAAAAGGGTTAAAATTGTAGACTATTAAGGTAGAAAACCCCCAGTTTTCTCTCTCCAGAAAACAATCTCCTTTTCTGCTGCTTGATACTTTGTAGCTGTTTGCTTCACCTTTTAAACTGACATTTCTGAAGGACTGCAAGATACTTCCTAATGAATAAAGCATTACTAGACTAAGTCCCTGGTTTAGGAACTGAGACACAATAAAATTTTAACAAAAAGTTAATGAAAGACCACTAATTTAAGATATTTCAGCTAGTTATCAAATAAGAGGTCTTCAGCCCTAGTTTAAATGCATGTTCATCACAAATAATGTTATCTGAAATTAACAGATAACAGAGAGGGAAGTTAACAGAAATTTATCTTCCTCTGGCATTAACCAGTTAACAACTGCAGTTAACAGATAACAGGCAAGGACTGGGAGAATGAAGAATCAGCCACTGTAGGAGAAGATCAGGCTCAAGAACATCTAAGGAACCTGAAGGTGCACAAGTCCATGGGACCTGATGAGATACATCCATGGGTCTTGAGGGAACTGGAGGATGAAGTGTCTAAGCCATTATCCATCATATGTAAGGCTGTGACAGTCTGGTGAAGTTCCCACTGACTGGAAAAGGGGAAACGTAACCCCTATTTTTAGAAAGGGGAAAAAAGTAAGTCCCAGGGAACTACAGGCCAGCCAGTCTCAACTCTGTGCCCAGCAAGATCATGGAGCAGATCCTCCTGGAAACTGTGCTATGGCACCTGGAAAATAAGATGATTGGTGACAGGCAGCATGGCTTCACTAAGGGCAAATCATGCCTGACAAATTTGGTGGCCTTCTACAACGGGGCTACAGCATTGGTGAATTAGGGAACACCAGCTGATCTCATCTACCTGGAATTCTGCAAAGCATTTGACACTGTCCCATACAACATCCGTGTCTCTAAGCTGGAGAGACATGGATTTGATGGATGGACCACTCAGTGGATAAAGAATTGTCTGGATGGTCGCACTCGAAAAGTTGCAGTCAACAGCTTGATGTCCAAGTGGAGACCAGTGACAAGTGGTGTTCCTCAGAGGCTGGTACTGGGACCAGACTTGTTTAACACCTTTGTTAGTGACATGGACGGTGAGATTGAGTGCACCTTCAGGAATTTTTCCAATGACACAAAGCTGTGTGGTGCAGTTGACGTGCTGGAGGGAAGGGATGCCATCCAGAGGGACCTCAACAGGCTTGAAGAGTGGGCCCATGCAAACCTCATTAAATTCAACAAGGCCAAGTGCAAGGTTCTACATGTGGGTCAGCGTAATCCCAAGCACAGATAGAGGCTGGGCAGAGAATGGATTGAGAGGAGCCCTGAGGAGAAAGACTTGGGGGTGTTGGTTGGTGAGAAGCCCAACACGACCTGGCAAAGTGTGCTTGAAGCCCATAAAGTCAACTTTATCCTGGGCTGCATCAAAAGAAGCATGGACAACAGGTTAAGGGAGGAGATTCTCCCCGTTTACTCCCCTCTCATGAGACCCCACCTGGAGTGCTGCATTCAGTTCTGGGGCCCCCAGCATAAGAAGGACATGGACCTGTTGGAGCAAGTCCAGACGAGGGCCACGGACATGATCAGAGGACTGGAGCACCTCTCCTATGAAGACAGGCTGAGGGAGTTGGGGTTGTTCAGCCTGGAGAAGAGAAGGCTCCAGGGACACCTTACAGGAGCCTTCCAGTACTCAAAGGGGGCCTAAAAGAAAGATGGAGAGGGACTTTTTATCAGCAATCGTAGTGATAGGAAATGGAGTAATGGCTTTAAACAGAAAGAGGGTAGATTTAGATTAGGCATTAGAAAGAAATGAGGGTGGTGAGGTACCGGAACAAGTTGCCCAGAGAGGTTGTGGCTGCCCCATCCCTGGAAATACTCAAGTCTGGGCTGAATGGGACTTTGAGCAATCTGATCTAACAGAAGATGCTCTTGCCCACGGCAGCATGTTGGAACTAGATGATCTTTGAGGTTGCGTCCAACTCAAACCATTCTATGATTCTATGATGAAGCTGTAGATGCTTAACACTCCCCAAAACAATTTATAAGTTTGTATTTAACTATAATGGGCTTAAAAGCTTATATGAGAACTAAAAATAGAACTCTTATGCATTTTTTTTTAATTATTTAACTTCCCAGGTTGGGGGAGACAAGGCTGTTAAGGGAAAATAGAAGTCATTTAAATTTAAAAATGTGATGCCTGCTGAAGCTGGGAAGAAACTGAGTTTCTTAGATTCCCATGATACAGTCTTGTTGAAAGAACCAGGTACCAGAAATATCACAGATATCATGGATGGACACACTAATTTTTATTTGTACATAAAAAGATCACAGCTGCTGAGCATTAATATTACAGATGGCTATTTTCATGACATCACTTTTCTCACAAAGAAGGGTCAAGATGTTCAGTGTTTATGCAACTGCAGAGAAAGAAACAGATGATTGGTTTCGCATGTTGCCAGAGAATCAAAAATATCTACAGTGAATATAGTCACATAAATAGCTGTCCCCTATATCGTGTTCTTATTTGTGTAATGCCATTGTAGACAATACTGATCAGCACCAGCAAGAATCTGATCTTAGAGGCAGTGTCACATTCAGCCACATCACATTTTAACACAAGTGAATAACCTATCTTGAAAACTTCATACAAAAGCTGTGTCTTTAAAATCAAGTGATTATGTTTGAAATAGCTGTACAAGACAAGCAGGTAGATAGATAACACATAACCAAAGCAGCTAGATTAATTTTCCTATTTTTCCTGTCATCAAGGACACTCTTGATTATCTTTGAAAGGTCATGGCAACTGGGGGAGGTTCCTGAGGACTGGCAGAAAGCAACCATCACTGCTGTCTTCAAGAAAGGCAAGCAGCAGGATGTGAGGAGCTATAAACTGGCCAGTTTCACCTCAGTGCCTACAAAAGCGATGGAACAAGTAGTCCTGGCAACAATTTCAAAATGTGCTAACAACAAGAAAGCAACTGAGACTAGTCAGCATGGATTTATGAAAGGTAAATCATGACTGAGAAAACTATTAGTCTTCTGCAATGTGATGAGTAGTTTCATGGATGAGGGGAGAGCAGTGGACATTTCTCATCTTGACTTTAGAAAGGCTGTTGACACTGTCTCCCATAACATCTTCATAAGATGAAAAACTGATAAAATACAGACTAGATCAGTGGATGGTGACATGGACTGAAAACTGGCTGAACTACCAGACTTACAGGGTTGTGATTGGCAACATGAAGCCCAGCAGGAGGCCAGTCACAAGTGGTGCACCTCCAGGATCACTACTGGTGCCAGTACTGTTCAACCTCTCCATTAATGTCTTAGACAATGGTACAGAGTACATTCTTAGCAAATTTGCAGACAAAACTGGGAGGAACTGCTCATACACTAAAAGGTTGTGTTGCCATTCAGAGGATCTTTGACAGGCTGGACAAACAGGCCAACAGGAATCTCATGAAGTTCAACAATGGAAAGTACAAAGCCCTGCACCTTTGGAGATATAACCCCATGCACCAGTACAAGTTGGGGGCTGCCTGGCTGGACACCAACTTTGCACAAAAGGACATGTGAGTGGCCAACAAGCCTGCAAAATGCCCTGTTGCAGCAAAGAATCCCAATGGCATCCTGGGCTGCAGTAGGAAGAGCATTGCCAGAAGGTTGAGGGATGTAATCCTTTCCCTCAGCCTTTTGTGAGACCGCATCTGGAGTGGCTGGGTACAGTTCTGGAGTCCCCAGTACAAGAGAGAGATGGGCATGCTGGATTAGTTCAGCAAAGGGTTATAAATATGGTTAAGGGGTGAAGCGACTTGGAGGATCTGACATATAAGGAGAGACCTGAGACTGCTTAGCCTGGAAAGCAGAAGGCTCAGGGGGAATCTCATCTATGTGTATAAATACCTGATGGGAAAGAGTAAAGACGACAGAGCTAGACTCTTCTCCATGGGGCCCAGTAACAGGACAAGAGGCAATCAGCACAAAATGAAATCCAGGAAATTATACTTAAACACAACCTTTTTTACTGCAAGGGTGGTTGATGACTGGAACGGGTTACTTAGAGAGGTTGTGGAGTCTCCATGCTTGGAAATAACCAAAACCCAACTGAAGAAGGCCCTAAGCAACCTACTCTAATTGGAGCGGGGGTGTTAGGCTAGATGTGTTTCTTCCATCCCCAATGATTCTTCTTTACAAGGACAAAGTCTCTAGATACAGGTACTTACCGTTTCTGGTCATAGTAAAGAAACACTGAAATTGTGTGCAAATCTGTCAACTCTGCATCTTTTATGCATCTTTCATGGTACGGTCTGCTTTGGACATTTCTTTGGTAACAGAGCTGCACAGATCATTACTTGGCTCAGAAAGTTACACTCCTGAGTAGAAAACAGGAGAGCTCATAGAAAGGAAAAATTTGAAGACCAATGACAAAATTTCTCTCCTGAATACTGTCACTTCATGGCCATGGCTCCCACTCAACTCGGATAAAAGTTCACAGAGTTAAAGATGTCTCTAAATTTTACCAGAAAGGATATGCTTCAACCAGAACACCTGATCCCTGAAAATAAGGATCTAACTGTGCCCCTCTTTCTGGAAACCAATCTATTCCAGGTCTGCAAAGGCACAAAAGTGAAGATCTAGAGTAGTGCTTCATACCCTGCGGTGTTTCTAACCATTTTTTCCTCTTGACAGAGCAGTTGCTTTCCAGAAACCATTAAAGCCTTATATGTCATTCCACCTTCTCTCCAAAACATATTACTTGAAGGAAAAACATTCCTCATTATTTCTCTCCCAACATTACAGAAGCATGGATCAAACCCAAAACAGATTCCCACTACCTGTGTGCAATGGCAGTCTGTTTCTTTCACAAATTTCTCCATATGTGACAGGGGACAGAAGGTGTATTACATCACTCCTCCTCAGAAGTCATGGCATAATGTAAAACAAATGGAATGAAATAAAAAGACAAAACAACCCTCATCCTCAATATTATTTGTGGCTGCTTCTAGTACTATTCATTGACAGCAGCCAAATGAGTTCACCATGCATCATGTGCAGCCACTTGAATTTAAGGAAAAGAGTTTTCTGCCAGGACAGTTTCTCTGAAAGTCCCTGACACTTTTCTCAACTTCAGTCATCACAGCCTGAATGTATTAATTTGTAAGAGATTCATTAAAACTGAGTTCTTCTGGTGCTTAAGAAGGGGCAGGCTGTGTAGGTTAAGAACAGGACTTTCATTTATGTGATTTAATTAAACACAGTGGATGCTCCTTGTTAGAAGATGTGTGGGCAGTGGGTTTTTTTCCTATGTAAAATGTTGTTAGAGGGAATCTAATAAGCATTTCATCATTGTTAAGTGCAATCAGAGAAAATTTTTTCTACCAATTAAATGCTGCTAAATAAATAGTTAAAAGCAGTGGCAGCTATAATCTTTTACAGCTGGTGGATGTCTTCTCAAAAACTTTACAGTAGATGCGTGTTCCTGTCTGCACACAAAATAATGGAAATTTGAGAAAAACACTTTAAAAGCCAGAATGGCATAGGTTATTCATTATCAAGATAATACTAATGAGGCAAGAACACTAGCTGTCTATGTAGTGGAAAACAGGATAAATGGCCACTCCTTTGCATCTTTCTCCTGTGTGTCCCCTTTCACACTTAGCCTAAGTTGCTGCATGGTAGCTTGCATATAGCCCTCGAAAAACCCACTGAGGTCTTTTGCGCCAATGTACAAATGCATGAGGACTCTGTAATGCAAAAATAACTTAGTGCAACATCATTTTTAAATGGAAGGCTGAAACAAAGGACTATACAATAAATTATCACCACTTGTCTCATGAACAAACTCCAGGATACTACCCCCACATGTCACTTCTCACACTTAGTCTACTGCAGCTCCTGCAGCTTTGGGAATAGCTGGGAAAATACCCACCGAGGGCTGCTGCACAGGTACAGCAGCATACTGCCTTTTCCTGTGTGTTGTGGTGCTGGGCTTGGTGTAGCACAAGGAAATGATTCTCAGCATTTTATCATGGGTTATAAACCCCTAGTGTGAACAGATCCCACTATTCCCAGGGCAAGGGCTGCCCCTGGTTAGAAGGACCTTAATCACAGAGGTGAACATTTAGGATGAAAAAAACTAGAGTATTACCACATTTGCTATAAAAAGGGTATGTTACTTCTAAGTACACAGCAGAAGGAAGAGATTGAAAGAGGTCTTCTTAAAGTACCCAATAGCTAGGTAAATATTTGTGATGAGTTGTACATGTTGTAGTGAAACCAACACATTTAGGGCACTTCCATTCCTAATTAAATATCAATATGCTAATACATTGTAGAAAGAACTCAACTTGGAGTTGAGTCTTGTTGCTGTCTTAAGGCCACAGAAAGCCTTTAAGGCAGAAAGCAGTGAGAGCATAAACAGGATGTGGACTTTGCTCTTGACACATGCCCATCCCATTCCACCCGCAGAACATCTGTGAGGCATTTCAGACATGAATATTACATTGTTCTACACCTATAATGAGAGGTGAGGGAAACAAGAGAAGAGACTCCCAGTTTCAGCTCTGCCTTTTTTCCCTTTCCAAAATCCCTTTTGTTTTATTAGCCCTGTGTGCTTTGTCTGGCAACCCCAAAGCACATTTGTTTCCCACTAATACTTGTGACTTTTTTTTCTTCTTGTTTCCCTCACAGTTTGGTGTGGTTTCTTGCATAAGCATGGCGTTCTAAGCACTGAGTTATATTTAATACTCTTCTCATTTCATTGTTTGTATGTCAAGTCTAACAATGCAAAACCACATTAAACACAGACATATTCGCTATTTAAAGGCATTTTCAGTTCAAGACTCACAAGATGGAATCACATGACTGTCTCCTCAATAATATGTGTAACCCTTGCCGGGCAGAATCACACTTTGAGAGTCCCAACTTATCTGAGTTACTGAAAATAAGTGACCTCACCCTACCCAAAATGCTCTCAGATCACCTCTTCTTCATCTAAACATAAAGCAGGGCCCTTTCTGCCACCCTATGCTTTCACAAACTGAGCTTAATTGTCCAGAAATGAGTAGTCTTATGGATTACTGTCAGCTGATATAACCTCATGTTCCATATTCACTAACAAGTTCCTCCACCATGGTTACCCTTCCAGGTAGACAGTGAGAACTCCCAGTTTGACCCATATTTCTCCCTGCCTGTTTCTAGCAAACAAATTAGGTGGTAACCATTTGGCAGAAGTGCATCCATCAGAACTGAGGCATAGGGCAGCAGGAAAGACAGATACATCTGAGATGTCTGTGCACTATCTCTCGACCCATTACATACTCTTGGCAGGTACAGGCAATATCAGATTCCCAGTGTGACAAGCCTGTTGCCATGATGTTCCAAGGAAAATATTTGGCCATGATTTTCTTGGTCTGTTGAGAAAAGTTTTGGTTCCTTGAAACATGGAGCAAGCAAGACATTAAAACAGTGAGCTTCCCCTGCAGTGGTTTTCTACAGAATTTTTGAGACTGAGATAAAGGTAAGAATCTGCTCAGAGCCTCTTGAAGTACCAGGAGAGGAAATACAGGGAAAACTGAAAAGGGAGCAACAGAGACAAATCCCTCTGCACAGCTATCAGAAGATGGAAGTATGGGGTGCTCAGAACCTGTGGAGATTACTTTGCAGCCCGGAGACAGGAAAGACAGCTGAGGGTCTAGGCCTGTGAAAGACTGGGCATCAGTGCCCTCACCCGTCAGTTCTAGCACACAAGCTGGCACTGATGTGGGAGCTGTCACAGAGAAATCGTGTGCTCGGTATTGAGCAACTGAGCAACCAAAACCCAGAATTCATCATGTAACATCTCCTTCTTTGATTCTTACTGTAGGTCTTTGTATTGATCCTGACTGAGAAACTGTTGCACTTTTAGGAGTTAGCAATCCACAGAACAGTTAACTTGAGTGGGTGTAGGCCTGTGCTGTGCTGCCCAGATTCCTTGGCTGCAGGGTAAACTCACCCAGCTAATTTTAACAGAGGAGCCTGCAGGTAGCTCCCACTTGATACCAGCTATTACACTACCTGGGTGGCCTTGCTTTATCTGAAAGCATGGCAAGAAGTTCTCGTGATAACACCCTTTAGAAAGAAAGTGGTTTCCTTGTAAGGAAATTACTTACTCGCTTGAAGCACCAAGAAGGACAGGTTCTCCCCACAGACAGAGCTGAACTGCTCTGTGCAACACACCAGCAGAAAATTCATCTGGGCTCCATGTGATGCTGCACAAACAGGGAGTGCCCAGTATCTGAAGGGGTGTAAGATCTACTTGCCGTCTATATTCCTTTTCTTATTCTGTCTTATTAAAGCAGGTATTAAGGCATTTGTTGTTGGGCCTTTCTTGTTGAGATCCAGAAAAAAACCTGCACTCTCTTTCACCTCAACTCCCCAGCCCCACGCAGAACAGATTTGGAGGCCTTTAGGCTCAATCAACAGGTAAATACTGGAACTTCCAGCTACGCAGGGGTGATACTCACTACCCTAAATACCTTTTCATAAATGGAATATACTCCTTGATTACCAGTTTGCAATTCCCACAAGATCTCCATGCCAATTCCCATTTTTTTGACACAACAGCTCATACCTGGAGCCAGAGTACAGCAGAAATGCATGGGGTTAGATGAGAACCAACATGAAGGCAGCACCAGGGAAAACAGGAAAATGGGCTATCAGCACAACAGAGATGGGCGTGTAACCATCAAGAAAATGTTGCATCACTTGAAGAGAAATATCTGTTTTAGGAAGTGAGAAAGGTGTTACAGTAGAAACAGTGCTAATTATGCTGCAGTATTGAAGAATTCCTATTACTAGATAGAACTTCCTTTATGGGCAGAGTTAGGTTTTGGGAGCACAGAGAATAAATACCTGCCGTAAAGTCAATCAATACAGTTCAAGAATTTTACTGAACTCCCTAATTTATGTCAAGCTCTGTTCATAATTCTGTTGAGCCCCTGTGTATTTTCAGTTGAGCTTCATTTGAACAGTGGTACTAGAAAGATCAGTGTTTTAAGTACAATGGATTATGTTATAAAGTTAGGAATAATATAAAAACTACATTACAGTAAGTTGCTCATAGTGCATCAGCTTATTCTCAGTAAGACTACAGAACAACTACACTGGATCAGATTAGTAGCTGGCTCCAGTACTGCCCTCCAGCTATGACCAGTACCAGACATTTGAGAGAAAGGAGTAATAAATTCCACAGGACACAATACTGGAAGACCATCCCCCAAAATAAGTTTCTTTCTAGCACTGATACCATTATTTACAGCCTGGTTTATACTCTCAACCCATTACTATTGTTATATATACCATTAGTCTACAGTGGCTGGAGATGCAACACAAAGCATGTCTGTAACAGCTGCCTTGGTGGTACAGTTCATTGGGTTAAGAGCATAACAACAGATGGTTGACATCAACAAGTGATGCTGTTAGCTTCAGCACAGCTCTTCTGCAAGCCAGCGCGCTGAGCACAATTCATATAGCACTTCCCATTCTACAGCAAGAATTGTTCATCAGAGGCCAAACCACACAGTCTAAAACACTACCATGCTAAGCATTGTTTCCCAGTGTGACATCTGAGCCTCTCTTCCAAGATATTTCTTCTTTCAGCGTCCTATGACCAAGGATTTCTCCACAGGAGCTTTCTCCATGCAGTCAGAAAAATATGAAAATTCAGCTTGACCTTTTTGTGGACATTACTTTCTTCTCATTGTAAAAGAGTGAAAAGAACTCCTGGCTCTAATCCTATTAGACCTAGGCTGCTGACCTACACATGCTTTTCTAGTCACGCTTCCAGTTCAGATGAGTTCTGCCAGCAGGTGGGTCTGTTAAATTAGTTGCCTTCCTCTGCCTTCCTCTAAATACAATTATGTTGGCTAACTAAGTTCACCAGCTGTCACTAATCATTCCTTTTCTGGGGTGGATTCACAGATTCCTGTTAAGCTGTTGCTCTCAACACAATTTTGTAACAGCATTAGTCAATGTATAATAGCTACCAGTTTCCAGTTATATGTACAAAACGTCTGCATATTGCAAATGTTAGTAAGTGGAACAGGTTGAGTAGGATAGAAAAAGGAAAAGGAAATGGGATAGAAAATGACGTATTTTTTTTCTTTCATAATTTTAAACAGAGGGACAGCTAACAGTAATTATTGTCTGTTTATCTCACAATCTATGCTACAAAAATGTGTGCATTGACAAAATTTATTTTAATCCTATTCAGAATCACAACAACAATTAAGATTTTGATAAACTGTAATCCAAATATCCTACATTCAAAATAACAAATAGAACAGGAATAACATTGCAAAAGCAAAATTAGTCTGTTGTATGAACACAACCATTTACATAGTCTCAAGTGAAAGATTTACAGTGACAGGAGTAGATAGTATTCAGACTGGAAAGCAATATAACTGTATTCTGTTTCCAGATATGCTGCTGATTTCTAGCATGTCTTTTAGCAAGTCACATAACCAGAGCTTTTTAGCTGAAATAACAACCCCTCTCCTCCTCCTTCCTACGTAGCCTCCCACTTATCTGGAGCTATGTTCATGTTTGCAGCACTCTGAGACTTCCACTGCCTGGCATCCCTAAAACTCAAAGAGATCTGAAAAACTGATGACCCATTTTGATGAAAAAATACGAATCAGAATTACAACTCATTTCCTTAATACATATTTTAAACAAATGTCAAACTTCTCACTTTCAAGAGGCCATGAAATGTCATTATGTGCCCAATAGGTCAGAAAGAACAGTGATAATAACAGGTTTTGATAAGCTGTTATTTTTTGTTATTTTGATATATTTGATATTTTTTTTTATAAGCTGTAAGGGGAAATGCATATTGGTTAACACTGCAAACACAGTCTTGAGAAATAGTCTTTAAAAACAGTCTTGAGGTATTAAAATACTTTATAGCTCTGGAACTGTAAAACCATGAAGCTCTGCTGTAATGCACACTGTCCAGTACTATTTTATTTATATAAAAACATAGGGAAACCTCCTTTCTTTATTCAGTGTTCCTCCAGTCATACCCTGTGAATGACCTTTACTCTCCACCTGATGGAAACAGGACAGAAAGGATATTTACAGCCTAGAATAAGTTTTAGCAACAGGTGAACTTCTGAATCTACAGGCACTTCACTGCCATCATAGAATCATAGAATTGTTTAGGTTGGAAAAGACCTTCGAGATCATCAAGTCCAACCATTAACCCAGGACTGCCAAGTCCACCACTAAACCATGTCCCTAAGCACTGCAGCTATGCATTTTTTAAATACCTCCAGGGATGGTGACTCCATCATCTCCCTGGGCAGCCTGTTCCAATGCTTGACCACCCTACAGTGAAGAAAGTTTTCCTAATATCCAATTTAAACTTCTCCTGGCATAACTTGAGGCCATTTCTTCTTTTCCTGTCACTTATCTGGGAGAAGAGACCTACCCCCACCTTTTTATAACTTCCTTTCAGGTAGCTGTGAAGAGCAGTAAGGTCCTCCCCAGGTCTCCTTTTCCCCAGGCCAAATGCCAATTCCCTCAACCACTCCTCATAAGAATTGTGCTCCAGACCCTGCACCAGCCTGGACATGCTCCAGCACCTCAACGTCCCTCTTGAAGTGAGGGACCCAAAACTGAACACAGTATTTGAGGTGGAGCCTCACCAGTGCTGAGTACAGGGGGACAATCACTGCCCTAGTCCTGCTGGCCACACTGCTTCTGATACAAGCCAGAATGTTGTTGGCCTTCTTGGCCACCTGGGCACACTGCTGGCTCACATTCAGCCAGCCGTCAACCAGCACCCCCAGGTCCTTTCCCACCAGGCAGCTTTCCAGCCACTCTTCCCCACCCCTGTAGTATTGTGTGGGGTTGTTGTGCCCCAAGTGCAGGGCCCGGCACTGAGCCTTGTTGAACCTCACACAGTTGGCCTCTGACCCATCGGTCCAGCCTGTCCAGATCCCTCTGTAGAGCTTTCCCTTCAGCTTCCCTTTTTCAGCTTCCCTTCAACTCTATACACAGTACACTTTTCAGTCCCACAGACAATTCTTGCGTCTTTAGTTCAGGTATATGTTCACTGGTTTATGTCAGACTACCAAGGTGACAATGAAAGTTCCTTCTCCCATTTCACATGCCATGTAAACAGATATACACAACGTTAACCATAAGGTAAAGTAACTTTCCCTGCATAAGATACCCATGGTTGAGTGTTAGGCTATTCTGTTCACGTCTTCTCCTATTTTTCTCATTATTCAAGTTCATCAGTCTTCCAGTCATGTTAACTTCAGACATTTAAAAAGCCATGAATAACACTGTGGTAAAAAAATTCATTTGTTTTCTTGTAAGACAGTCACACAAGGAAACTAGCCAGATCTTGAGGCAGAACAATAGCATGTTTTGGATAAAGGAGGCCATACTGTTCCATCTTTTGGTAGAGGCTTTGTATATTATTTATTAATGTTCAAGTGCTAGCTATTTTTAGAAAACACAGCTTGTTGATAAAAGGAGTCTTTTGTATCCACTGATGGTATGAATTTAAAATTATACTTTGAGAGAATCAAGTTTGTGATATTATTGATATCCAAACAATGAAGTTAGAAGTATTTTTTCTAATAGGACTTTTAGTCTATTGTTATATATTCTAAAATTTTGAACACTCAGATCAGAACATTTGCTTTCCTAGTGCATGCACAGGTACAAATACACTTGTTTCTGTTGCTTCAGATGAATAAAACTTTATAGGAACAGCACAAAAAAAATGAGAACTTTTTCCTAAAACTCCCATTTTTCCTTATGCATCTAAGAAATGCTCTTGACTAATATTGTTTATTCTTTAATAAAAACTGCTTTTTAAAAAAGAAAAATAATGAAAAAAAATACCGTAGAGTAAGTAATTTGTTCAAATCAAAGCTAGATTATAAAGGCCTAACTAACCAGGAGAATAATCATTTGCAATCTGCATTCTCTTCAAAGGTGCAGTGCTTTGTATGACAGCTATAGTTGAATATCTGTGGCTCTTGCTGTTTAAAACAGCTATTAACACAAAAATGCATTTACCAGGTCAGTTTACTCATTGGAAAAAAATCCACTCTAGTGAACTATATTTTTCATTGTAAGTAAAAATCAAGTCGTATTACAAATTATTCAAATCCAAACACTGTAAACTTCAGCTAATTCATCAAAGGAAATATTATTTGCCCTGCTTGTCAATGTAAGTTCATTAACAGAAGCCAAATTCAAATTTTTAAATTCATATTTTTAAGGCTTCTAAGAGTTCTTCACAATATCATCAAATATTGTGAACAAAGAAGCTTCTCAGAGTGCATGAGGACCAGCTACTAGCTATTTATGTGCAAATGGCATTGTCTTGACAGTCATAAATAGCTTCTCACCCAAAAAACACCTGTCAAAACAAATACCAAAATTTGACAGATGATTTTTTCAGTATCTGTTGTCTTTCCTCGTGTTTTATTATTAAATCTGAACTGTCATCAAGTGCCAGAGTTAGATTTATGATACATGATAATTTTGTATCAAGCTACTTCTGGTATCTAGGAAATAACATACTAGAGATACATTGGTGAATGGTGCTACCTATGGACAAAGAAATCGAAATTTATCAGCACACCATTTAGTTTATTACAAAAAGAGGACCTAGCTGAAATGGTTTGATGGCTTTCTGTGGTGTTCATTTGCCGTACAATGTTTTTAGATCTAAATTGCTGCATGCAGCACACAAACAGCAGCATACTTATACTGTTGTAAAAAGAGCTTAGCAAGAAGTTTGTACACCCTTGTGTCAAGCTGTCTGATGGACTGGGATGCTTTCCACCATCCCCTGAGAAGCTGATAAGTGCTTTCCTCCACACACCTAGCCAACCTAGCCTTCATCCAGTGCCAATGCGTTTAGCACCCCTGGGGACACACAGAATTCTACGTTCTTCTCTTTCCTCAGGTGGAAAGACTAAAAAAGCACAGGCAAAATAATGGTTAGACCTTTCAACATAGAACCAAGTATGTGAGACCTATTCTTGCTTTTACTTAGCACTATGAAATAGAATAGCATCTCAACAGTTATACTACATTTCTCCGTCTGTCATGCTGAAATTCATTTTCTCTATCACCCTGATGATCATGGAGTGAAAAAAATCACACAGATTTTGTGTGTCCTGCAAATTCAAACTAGAAAGGATATAAGATGTCTTCATGTGGAGTGGCTTTACAACTGGCATTGGTTTCACTCAAAGAGTTGCAGTCAGTGGCTCAATGTCCAGGTGAAGACCAGTGGCAAGTGGTGTCCTGCAGTGGTCCATATTGGAACCAGTATTATTTAACATCATTGTCAGGGACATGGACAGTGGGATTGAGTGCACCTTCAGGAAGTTTGCCAATGACACCAAGCTGAGTGTTGTGGCTGATACTCTAGAGGGAAGGGATGACATCCAGAAAGACCTAGACAGACTTAAGGAGTGGGCCAGTGTAAACCTCATGAAGTTCAACAAGGCCAAGTGCAAGGTCCCACACCTGGGTCAGGGCAATCCCAAGCATGAGGATAAAGGGATTGAGAGCAGCCCTGCAGAGAAAGACTTGGGGGTGGGGGTGGATGAAAAAGTGAATATGAACCAGTAATGTGTGCTTGAAGCCCAGAAAGCCAGCTTTATCCTGGGCTGCATCAAAAGAAGCGTGGACAACAGGTTGAGGGAGGAGATTCTCCCCATTTACTCCACTCTCATCAGATCCCACCTGGAGTGCTGCATTCAGTTCTGGGGCCCCCAGCATAAGAAGGACATGGACCTGTTGGAGCGAGCCCAGAGGAGGGCCACGGACATGATCAGAGGACTGGAGCACCTCTCCTATGAAGACAGGCTGAGGGAGTTAGGATTGTTCAGCCTAGAGAAGAGAAGCCTCCAGGGAGATCTCATAGCAGCCTTTCAGTACCTAAAGGGGGCCGACAAGAAAGATGGGTAGAGATTCTTTATCAGGGAGTGCAGTGATAGAACAAGGGTAATGGTTTTAAACAGAAAGAGGGTAGATTTAGATCAGATATTAGGAAGAAACTGTTTACTGTGAGGGTGATGAGGCACTGGAACAAGTTGCCCAGAGAAGTCACGGATACACCATCCCTGGGCATGTTCAAGGCCAGGTAAGATGGGCTTTTGAGCAACCTGGTTTAGTGGAAGGTGTTCCTGCCTGTGGCAGGGAGGCTGGAACTAGTTGATCTTTGAGGCTGCTTCCAACTCAAACCATTCTATGGTTCTATGATAGCATACGAACTGACAAAACTGATCTTTCTGCACATGTCCTGTATTTCCAGCTAAGAAACCTGCCCTAAGGCCTCCAAGATAATTGTTTTTTTCCTGAACATCACACAATGACCAGATATTCAGGAATGAAAATGTATATGTCACTGATCTAAATCAGCCATAGGTCTTGCTCACTGAGCATGAAAAAAGCTGTGGCTAATCTGTTCTCTCTGAGACTGTGGGCCACAGAAGAACATTACCAAAGAAGCAAAAAATATACTGCCTGTAAAGCCAGGAAATGCCAATTGCTAATGGAGACACTATTTGTTCATTCTGGTGCATGTACGAGGCAAAATGCTGCTCTAAACCCAAGTATTTTGGATCAGTTGCCATGATGTATAACTGGAACATAAATGTGACCAGTACAAAGACAGTTAATAGATTTCATTCTTGCTATTGAAACCACCAGACCACTGAAATTAACAGCAACAGGGCAGAATAAAGTAATCTGGGCTGGCAGCTTTCCTGCCAACTGCCTGTTTGTCAGAACTTTCCTGAGGCAGCAAGTCCAAGAGAGATGCAAGTACATAAAAGCAAACTTTGTTTCTAAATCAACATATACAGAACACTTGGTACTGCTATAGGTAACCATGATGGGAAAAGAGGAATACAAATTAAAAAAAAAATAAATTGTACTCTAATGTTTAATTCCAGACCTAGTCAGCAATAGTTTCTAAAGATTTTAATATAATCATATTTTAACTTGGTTTATATGAGACATTCTGCTCAAAATCTATTATTAGACATCCTCAAATACTATGATAATATGGCATCTTAGGTACAGGAAAAATAGATTGGCAGATGTGATTTTAATTACTGAGTATCTTCAGAACTCCACTAGCACAGACTGTTGCTCACAGGCAGCAGAACAACACAAGGACTTCTCAAGAAAGTCTCCACCTCAGTATGACAGCAACAAATAGATGAATATTAGGAAGGTCTTTTACATTTTTGCTACAGGACTTTACAAGCTGGTCTGTAGCAGTCTGGCCAGCCTCAAAAAGTAGGGATCATCATCTCAGCATCTTGCAAGCTATTTCTCTAAAAGAGAAGTCTGAGAAGCTAAAGTCTTGCTCTGACAAGTACAGGAAGGAAGTGTTCTTATTCCAGTCACATAAAGAAGTCTGGACCAGAAAATAATTAGTCTGGATAAGTCACAGACAATCCCTAACGGATGGAGGAATTTCCTTCTCTGTGGACTGTGGAATATCAGTTTAGTCATCCAGTAATTGTAGTAAATATGGATTTGGAACATCCAACTTTTTTTTTTTTTTTTTTTTTTTCAATTAGTCATGATCCACTAAACACATTTCTCACTGGTCCTGTATGCTCTGCTGCAGAATCTCCTCCGTATTAACTCAGACCTAATGGCACATAAGGTACCTGAGTGCCTCCAGTAAGTCTCATAGAGCTAATACTAGCTTTATATATAGTAGGACAGCCTGTCCAAGAGAAAACATTATGTTCTTTAAAGCCAAAAACTCCACCTTACTTCTTCCTGTGAATGGTCTCTATCCTTACTTCAGAAGTTTCAGTTCTTCGGAGCATTTTATCTCCCCTCCTTTTTCTGTCACACAGATGTCTACATATGTCCCTTTTTTTAATGTGGGAAAGAAATAGCTCCTGAGCAAAGGAGTCAAGCTACCAAGCTCATATACATATTTTTTTTTAATGAAATTAATGCAAACTTGATACCAAAATATTTTTTTCTCAGTTCTTTTTCTTCCCTCAGATGAAACGGGCTACCTCTGAGCAAGTCACTTTTGTCACTACCTAGAAACATCAGTTCCAGGCTGGAGTTTTTCAGATCCTTGCAGTTCAGTTATAAACAAATTGTGAATCCTTATACCAAAGTACATGTTTATCTGTCCGTTGTGGACTACAGTTACTGTAATACTATTACTTGGGCCTTTCATCCACTTGGCCTGAGCGGGGTATGCCTGCTAGTGTTGGGCAGCATCCTGCATCTCCATTTTCCCATAACATTTTCCCCAGAGCAGCCTTAAGATGGATTCCTTCTGCTAACATCACACCTACACCTGTAATTTTCTAGTGAAGTTGAAATCATGTGAACATGTGGAAGAATTCGGTGCTCTTCAGGTTATTATCTGACCTCGATATAGAGAACAAGTCAGCTTAGTTATGGCTAGGCTTCACCACTTCATAACTGCAATAAATACATGGCATCAGTACTAGTAGCTGCATCCTCTGACTGCCAAGGCCTGTGAGAGCTGAATGCCTGCAGACTCGCGTAAAGTGGCAGTGCTAACAAGCCTCCTGGGTCTGCAATGAGGTGTCTAAGGCTGCTTCGGATGAGTGATACTAAAGGCAACTGGCGTGATTTTGGGGGAACCTACTGGACAGGCTGAAACAAGAATAACTTCAAAATTACGTGTGGAATAGCAGAGTCTCTGAGGCAGGTAGCTCTACTCTCAGGAAAAAGTTTTACTGCAGTTTAGCAGACACTGTGGAACAGTATCTTAGGGGCTGTGTAGGAGCAAGTGAAACAGGGGGCAATTGGCACATACAATGTGCATTCCTAATGTGAGAAAACAGAACCAGTGGCATGAAAAGCTGGGAAACATTTCTGGGTTGACTCAGAAAGATCAGTTATTTTCTGCCCTCTCGGGGAAGACAGGTCTGCCTGGGCACAGACAAGGGTTTTTTTGGATCAGGTTCCTGCATATGGGCTGTTACATTGTAGACTAATTACCCAAGAAAGGAAAGGAAGTGCTCTTGGAAAAGAAGCATACTTCCTTTACATCCACTACACAAGACATTGACACTCTGATCTAATGCACATGTGCCCGTCTTCAGGCAGGACGCAGCACTGGGTTTTGTATAGGAAGTGTTAATCTATTTAAAGGATGATGTCGATTTATTCATCTTTCATTGTGGATCCACAGCCACACTTAGGAAATGTTGTGATTCAGGCTGTCTCCTAGAAAATAAATGTGAAGATGTGTTCTCTGGTGTTTTTGCTTTGTATTCCCTCTTCATGTGCCTTATTAAATGAAATGGTTTTGAGAGTTTTAACAAGTTTTAACAAGTTCTTGACAGAACTACTGTCACCAGCTGCTTCCTATGCAGTGACAGCAAACCCACATCTGTACTCTGTCCCTGTGGGGATACTCATCCTGTCTCCATGTTTCTGTCTGGGAGGAAGGAGGGGCACTCGCCCTTTGCTTTCCTGGTTGACCTCAGAACAAAGAGTTCTGAGCTGAAGGAAGTGCAGATAAAACTCATTCACAGCACCTAATACTCACTCCTAATGCAGAGCTAATCCTGATACTGCACTGTTATTTCAAAGTAAGAGTAAATAGATAAATGCTTATACTTGGAAATACAGTTGTAAGACTAGTAAGGGGAGGCACAGAGGCAGGTATAATACCTGCAACTCGGTTCTAATCAGATCAGATTAAAATTCATATCACACTGAAATGACAACTTTTTTTTTTATTTAAATTTAGATCCCAAGTTGATTTTTACCATTGCAATATTTTCATTCATACACAGCAGTGGCTAAACCTAAGAATAAGTGCCATTAGTCTCTGCAATCTTATAAAGACAGTGGCCTAGAACAATTGTTTGGAGAGGTATATAGCTAAATCACCTAGATTTTTATTATTTAAATTCTGAACGTGAAATCAGAGGACAAATTTTGAAGTAATTCTCATGTAATTAAAAGAAAAGACAGAAAAAGCTAAAGTTCACAACAGTGATACACAGCCAACTAAAATTTTGTACTCAAGTGTAATTGAGTGTGCAATACAAGATTTATTCTCCTGTGTATATAAATCTGTTTCACACATTCAAATAAATGCAGCTGTGTTTATTCCAGAGAGCAGAGTTCCAGATGTATACAAGCAGAATCCCAGATACACATATGAGCACCTTATTACATTACAATTTTCCATTGCATTTTTCTAACACTTAGAATTTTATGCCACAGAGCCCTCTGGAATACACCCTAGTACATTCAGCACTCGCCCAAACAATACAATCTGAAATCCTAAGGGCCACCCAAGTTTGAATGGCTGTCATACCACCTCCATGTTTTGCCTGGAATGAGAGAAGGCTTTCAGACTGTATGAATTTAAGCTACAGGTTCAGCACTTGAATAATACCATTCTTTCAGCAGTATGCTATAACTGTGAAGTCTTGGAGCTTACAGTAACTTCAAACTATACTAAAAAAATAGCAACTCAGAAGAAATTCACATTTTTGCAAACAGGCAATGTCTGCTTGCAGGCATAATAATGAAGGTATGCAAAAAAACCTGCCAGTGATACATACAGAGAGACACCAGACTGAAAATACCTGCTAATTTTGAAACAAAGAAACCTAATTTCTGTAATTATCACAGTAGGATAGATTTCACAGCCCCCCAGCGTTAAGTAGCAGTTCTTATTAATGAAAATGCAAAAGACATTAAAAACATAAAGCAATAAACTTGAAAACACAAACCTTCATAGCCTGCTTTTCAGATACCATAGCATTACTGTACTCTTTGAGACATGGGCTTTAGCATTAATAACCACAATACAAACAGCAAATACAAAACTGCTTAAGAAAACCATAAAGGAGAAAAGGGTATGCTGTTTTCTTGGGAAGTGCAGACAAGAATGCTACACAATTTAGAATACAGTTCTAGAGATTATTTCACATGTTTATTTGCTTAGCTGATTGTATTCCCAATATGAAACATGCAACAGCAATATACATACTAAATAATGTCATGGAGCACACCCTGAAAATCAAAGCCAAAAAAGGAGTGTAAAATAAACAGAACATGGGGAAGATCTCCTACCATTGTGCAAAATAGCCTTTTTGTAACAGGAATAAAATATTCTCTACCAAACAGTACAAAACTAGCAGAAAATCATAGTGGAACTAATGTTTCCAAAGAAAAAAATTTAAGATCCATTTTGACATATTTTTTTTTTAGTCCATGACTTTATTGTGATTGGATGAAACCATTGGTGAAACCTTTGTGCAAATCATGCTGACACCCTGTAAATAAGTATTTTCCCAAGAATAAAAATATATGTTCTCACAATTCTTTTATGATTCAGTTCATAATTTAGAAAGCCTGTTCTCTGTAAAGGATCACAAGCTTTATTGTAATTGATTTTTAAAATACATCAATTTCTCAAGTCAAAAGACACTTATCTTTATTGACAAATAAGTCAGAGACAAGTTGGAAATCCTTAATACATCATTGTTAAGTCATCTTATCACAAAAAGAACGATTATACTTTCTATAAAATGTCTCCATAACATTTTAACACTTTCATAGAGTAGACAATCTAGAAGTACAGTATCAAGAACCTTCCATGACGTATCACTTCTGGCCTGAGAACTTCTATATAAGGAATGTACACAAAGGCTACTTTTTAGGAGGTTACTGGCACCTGAAAGTGGCCCCTGAGGTACAGATGTAGTGTTGCTACCATGAGAGCTTAGAGTTAACAGTTTAAAAATGAGGTGTAGAGGGAAAGAGTCCAGCATTGAACCTTTTCCGGTGCACACACTGAGGCACTGTACTGCATATGTATCCAGCAGAACCCTCATTCAGCTTGTAAAGTCTGATCCCATACCAGGCATACTTCATGGAAACAGTTTAAATATAAGTTTTCCCAGTGAATAGCAGGTGGGACTACCCTACAAAATCTTTTTTGGCTTGGGGCACAAACCTGCTGAAATACTTCACCCAAAAGAACGATAAAAGAAGTATTGCTTGAAAATTTGGTCATAGTCTGGCTGGTGTCTGGGCAGAACCTGATAACTCTTACATTTCATGAAGGAATCTGCTTCACTCTGTGTGTTTACATTGTATGCGTGACAAGCAGCTGACACAGCCATTTTCTGTTCTAGGTGGCCTCAAAAGTTCAAGTATTTTTTCATCCAGATACAGACTGAAGGGAATACACTGTATACATTGGGCTGTAATGTGATTTGCAAGTACCTAATTAATGAAAATAAGTTTGTCGCAGCTGAAACTCTAGATCCTTAACTAGCAGATGACTGGATTGCTAACAGAGTTCAAAGAGTCAGTGATAATGAAGTCAGGAAAAACCAACCTGTACACCCTGGTGGAGTCACTAAAGGAAAGTGAGAAGGAATTTGGCAATTAGATTGCTTTAGAAAGCACTATAGCACAATGCAAACAAAAAAAAGGATTACTGGAAGATCAGCAATGAGGGTATTTGAAATAGTCTAGATTCACACTAAACCATTAAAGCCCATTTCTCCTGCACATTGACTCAAAATAATACTGACCTTATCATATTTACCCTGGCAGGACTCTTAGTTCTCCAACTAAGGTGTACCCAAACCCTGATTCAGCATTTCTACAAAATGAATGGAAAGTAGATAAATGCTCAAACAGGAATTCTAATAGTTAAACATTGTCTACCAGCACACACTAAGACAAGGGAATTAGCAAGTAATACTAAAACACTTCTCCTAATGCCCATCTGGGATATGACACAATATTAGATTTTGGTACAAAGTCCAGGGGTTTTGTTGCCTGAGTAGGAAGAAAATGGCAGCATTATTCTCTGCATTTAAATTAAGTTTTCAGGAAAAAATAAACCAAAATTATGGTATGTCCTACAGGAAGTACCTTATAAACATTAAATGTAAAGTACATTGGTGTCAGGTGTTATGCTACAACCTACAATGTAATGGCACAGGGTGCTACTTTCTCTGGATTTCTCCTGTATTCCATTGGCAAAGAGACACTCTTCCAAAGGCTAACTTTGGAAGCATCCAGATTGAGCTGATTAACCAGCCTCTGGAGGCGACCCCTAGGTTGGGATCACTCTTGTGAGGATAGGATACTCATAAGGACTTTCTCTGCTTCCTATTTATAAACAGCGTTTCCTATTCCCCCTTGAATCTAGCATTTGATCTGACCTCTACTCACTGGCTGCTTCTAGTAATGTCTGATCTGTGCCCTAAAATCCATACTGAATACTTTTTAATGACCTATTCTGAGAGAACAGAAAATTATTTTTTTTCATTAATATAATGAATGTTAGTACTCCAACAATTATGAAGAAAGTTTGCTGCTGCTGCCATCCATACTGTCCCCTTCCACAAAGGATAACTGATCCTTTGAACTCAGTCAGCTATCTGTGCACAAAGCAGTTAATGGAAGCACAGAAGCCAGATATCATCGATGACTTTGTAACGGTGTGCTAATTACTAGTATATCCACGTGTCTTGCCCACTGCCTGCAATGTCTGTTTAAGTGTAGGCAAACGCTATGCCAGCAGAAAATGCAAATTCAGACAAAATATCCATGTAATCTTACTCAGCAGATTTTGTGCTTTCCAGTTCAGGGGAGAAGCCAAACATTCCTTGATCCCGCTGACACTCCAAAAGGTTATAATAATGCACAACAAGCACAAGACAAGTAGAGGGTCCTAAGGTGTAAGGTGCCACCATGTTAGTAGTAGAGGTAAATGTACATTGCCGTGACAAAGCTAATACAAGAGGGATCCAAATTCCAGTGTTACATCTAGCTTACACAATAATGAACTGAATATCTCAATGTCCTTCTTTAGTGTTAAATTTTAGACTCAAGCATTTCTTTTCTTGAACCATCATATAGTTACTCTCCACTAAAATACATGAAAAGCTGAAAAAGCTTCCAAACAAGAAAATTTATTCAGAAATAAATTCATAAAAGCAGTGTGGATATCTTCTCTAAATGATAAGTAAATTAACATTTGCTCTATGTGATTAAATAATCCTTCATTGCTCAAAAGAGGTTATGCTTTGCAATAAGAATGCATCAATATACCTCACCAGGACTATATGTAGCATATACAACAGTAGACTGTGCTGCTGCCATTAGCTATGTATACCTTATCACAGGCCCACAGAACAGCTGAGGCTGGACAGGACCTCTGGAGGTCATCTTGTCCAACCCCCCTGCTCAAGCAGGGCCACCCACAGCTGGTAGTCCAGGGCCATGGCTCTTGAATATCTCCAGGGATGGAGACTCTGCAGACTGTGCCAGTGCTTGGTCACCCTAACAGTAAAAAAGTGTTTCCTAATGTTCAGAGGGATCCTCCTGTATTTTAGTGTGTGCTCATTGCCTCTGGTTCTGTCAAATGAATGCTTTGCTATGTTATGAATGCTTTGGGTTTGTTGCCAAAATTTACCATTCGTTTTATCTCCTATTTAATTTGTATGAAAAAATAGATATTCTAATATACTCATATGTACCGTAAATCTTGGCAGCAGCATCAGACTGTTACCATTGCACAGCGCAAGCTGTCACTTCACTATATGATATGTAAAATTTAGTTGAGTTGATCATCAAGGTCCCGTTCGGTCTACAAACCTGTACAACCCTACCTCACAATGGCATTTAATTATTATTAATTAATGAATTGTACTTCTAAGGAAAATAACTTCAGCCTAGCAGTTAGCAAGATCATGCCTCCTTCTCTAATTTTAAGGCAAAATATTTTATACGCACATACTGTTAGCTCAACACTAGTTATGCCTTCTTCCACATAAACTTGCATACAAATTGGTACTTACTGTGAATTAGGTAATGCACTAGGCCCTTGCATTTATTTTTCTTTGTCATTTTCAGCAAACCTCTATAGCATTTATGGCAGGCAGAACTTTTAAGTCAACTTTTTATTTGAATTACAACTTGGCTGGCATTCAGGCTGCAGACTACCATGAAAAAGGCAAACAAACAAAAAATACAACCAGGAAAGGTCTAAGTCAGAGGGTTCTAGTCTGTTTTAGCTTGAACAGGTCAACTCCCATTAATCTCTGCAAGCACTTGGGACCAACAGGACCACGCTGAAGGGAGACAAGGTCCCCAAGATTAGATGGGGAGCTACATGCTGTCTGAGAAGAAAGGGGCCTGGGTGTGCAAGTGCCCTGGCACTGGAGTACTGAGACAAACTGCTGATTTGCCAAGTGCTAAGTTTTTCCAGTTGCTAAACTGAGTTAAACAAGTTTGGTTTGTGCTAATGCTTATTCACCATGCTACATAAAGGGAACTTGGTCTTTTATAATGTCGTGCTTGGCTAGAGGCATCTTCTTATAGCCTGATTGCCATTAACCTCAGCATTTCTACAGCACTTTCAGTCATGCAATCCCCATTGCAATTAATGGCAGATGGGCTAAGTCCCACACAAATGTGAGGAAAAAGAGAGGAAGACATATCTCTGCTTAGTTCAAGAATATGTACCTCAAGGCACAGTGGGAGTAGAAGGAAAAATAGCTTAGTGGTACAAAAACATAAAAAAAGAAGACCTGGCGGTAAACAGCGAAGACAACTACATCATGAACTGTGCACAGTGACTTTGATGGGTGCAAGAGGTAAGGTTAGAAAAAGAAAGCAGAAAATACTGAAGACACCTCCCTTTTCTTAACTTGTTTAAGAAAAGAAGCAATGTAATATCAAGCAAACGGAGTAGTACAGTTATTAAGCAGACACAATGGAACAATGAAAAGGTATGATTAAAAAGAAAAGTGTGGTTGAATGGGGATGAATTAAATGAAGAGTCAGTCTTCTTCCTTTGGATAAGAAAAGTAGGTTAGATAAAACTCCAGCTAATGTACTGTAGGAGTTATGAGCTGACAGAAGGATTGACGTGAAAATGTTGAGAATGTTCCCAGTCAATTAGCTTAATAATTAATTGGGAATTGCATTCTGGAAAGTCTTACTTAAAAATAACTCAAAATTAAATAAACTTAAAGGTCTCAGGACTAAGTTTCTTTATACACTGTGAATACAATCATGTAGGAAGATGTGGGCTCACTACATACAGACAATCATCAAAACAATTAATATCTTATCTATTTAGTTAATGGAAGAGAACAGTTAAGGGAACTTAAAAGTCCAGGCTTAAACTTTCAGTATACCTATCATTTCTTATATTGTTTGCCTACTCTTGACATTTCCCAAAACCTAAATAATGAAAACATTCTCTTCAGTATGCACTCACTTTTACTTCCTGGTTGTCCATGCTTGCTTAGCATAAAAAACTCTTTTTATTGGAATTCTTATATGAAGGAATGTAAATATTTCTGTCAGACTTATGATTTTATCATAGGTGGTTTTTGTTGGATTTTATGGGGTTTTTAAAAAAAAAATCTAAATTTATATCTAACATGCAATCAACAAAAATCTTTCAAATCTATTTCTATCTCTGTGAGATGTACCTGTGCAGATGCATGAAATCAATTTTTTTAAACCAGATTCCTTGTTCATTTTATGTTACAGCGCAATACAGATAAAATACAGATAACTATGAAAAGCTTTTAGATTACACATTGGTAGTGGATAATTAGATAATGAAGTGCTGTTAAAAATGAATGGAAGGTAAAACATACATATATACATACATTAAAATGCATAGTACTACAAACTAAATAAACAACAATATTGAAATTAAGCAGTAACGCTGACATATTTTGACATATCAACAACAAATATACAGCTCACAGTATCTTAAATAAAAAAAAAGAGATTAAGTTTAAGGCACAAATAGATTTTTCAGGGGTCTAGAAGGGTCTTTATTTGGGGTTTGGGTTTTGGTGGTGTTTTTTTGGGGGGTGTGGTAATTCTATTGACAGTATTTATGAAGGAATTATCATATATAAATGTATACTGGATTACAAATAACAGGAACTCCACATTCCAAAGCAACCTTAGGATATATTTCAATATCCTGTTTTGAGATATTCTTTGCTATTTTGTAACAAGAGAAGTTGTCTATTGAACTGATTTTTGAACAAGAAGACAGAGGGCGGGGCATTTTGGAAATGAAGTATTACAGTTTCCAGCAAGACATGGTTTTCAATATGCTTTTGTATCAAGTATAAAGAATCCATTTACACTGGGGTATCAGGTAAAAGCCTCTCATTTTTATAAAACTAAAAGAAGACACTGAGAAACCTTTAAAGAAAATTAACAGCTTTTTTTAAAAAACAAATCTGTCATCCACCTTCCCTGCAGCACATAAACCACTAGGACATAGGCATCCTACCTTGATTAATGATATATTCAGTATGGGAATCCATTATCAAACATTACTGGCACACTGCTGCCTAAGAAAGATCTCTTAACCCTAATTAACAATGCAAAGTATGTTAGATATTATAATATGGTGATTTTTTTTTTTTTTCAGTAGCAGCATACCATTTTTCTGAAAAAAAGAAACACATCAGGAAATACACAAGAAATTTATAATCCTCATACAATTTTACCCAGGGGAAGAAAAATTAAATATCAGTCTTCAGATTCAATAAAGATTAGAAATGCTGTTAAAAGGGCAGTGGCCTGAAATGCCCCCATGCTCCATATTTCTCAGGTAAATAGCAAAGGAAACATTTTTAGGTCTGATCATAGAGATGTGCAAAACAACTGTCCTGGGTCTTGCTGGGATGGAGTTAATTTTCTTCAGCGTAGTTAATATGGTGCTGTGACTTGTATTTGTGATCCCAACAGTGTTGGTAACACACCAGTGTTTTGGCTATTTCTGAACAGCATCAAGGCCTTCTCTGTTTGTCATGCTGCCCCACCAGCAAGTAGGCTGGGGATGCCCAAGAAGCTGGGAGGAGACACAGCTGGGACAGCTGGCCTGAACTGACGACATCATGCTCAGCAATAAAATAGAGAGGAGCAGGATGTATGTAGGTCAGCTATCTTTTTGGGGGGAACTGGCTGGGCTATTAATAGTTGGTGAGCTATTGCCTTTGTACCACTTGTTTTGTTTTCTTTCTCTCTTCTTCCAATTCTCCTTTACTTATTAAACAATTTTTATCCTGACCCATGAGTTTTCTTGCTTTTGCTTTTCCTTTCCTCTACCCTTCTCCCACTGAAGGAGGAGTGAGGGAGTATGAGCGGGTAGCTATGTGGTGCTTAGCTGCCTATCAGGATTAACCTCCAACAATGGTATAGTTTTGTAATGGACGAGAGTCTTTTTAAAAGGTCATTTTGTAGCATGAGTCAACCTGGTTTGCTGCCAGGATGATTTTACATTTCAAAAAGAGTTTGTACCAAAAAGTGCCCATGTGCCATGTCTCAGGTGACAAGACCTGGCTGACTGCCCATTCACATCTGTTCCAAATATGCACCCCTGGAAAGTAATGAAAATCCTGTAACCACAAGTTCAATTTATTATTTTTTTTCACAGCAAACAACAAGCTTTTTCATGAACTGAGCAATAACTTTAGATCAAATATGAGGCCTATAGAATGGGAACAAGGATAACAATTGACAGACGACCTCATCTAAGGATTTCTAAACTTAGTAGATGAAGGCAGAAGGAACAGATAAAAGGAAAACATAAGCAAGTATTAAGACAGTTTTCATTTTGGCTTTCGCCTCCAGTTAGATATTTAGTTTCAGAGGGACCAGAAAGCGTAAACAGAAGACATAATGAGTTCCTAGTTATGAAAGAAGTTTCAGGGAAAAAAAGTAGAAAGTAATCATAACCATCCCCACCCCTAGGATACCTCTATTTTTTGTGAGGACAGGGTAAAAAAACAAGGATGGAATTTGGACCCAAGTTAGACCTCTCCAGAATTACTTTTTTTTTTTCTAAAATGCTGAGCGTCTACACCTTCCATTTATGTTCTTTCCAAAATGACTGACTTTTGCAAGTGATGATTTTGCAACTTCAATTTAAATCTGTTGCATATTCATGCATTTAGATGCTTAATTCTAGACATGTGTGGTTAGAACATATCAGCCTTGGACTATATGATAAAGGACCATGATTTTCCAGTTCTGCTTTCTATATGCAATGGAAACACTAGGACACTTTTGCTTTTCAGGTTTCAAGCTTCTGACTTTTAGAAAGCACTCTTTTCTGCCCTGAGGTGTACTGAAGACAAGGATGTTTCCTCATCTTCTCTATTTTTTCTCTCCTGTTCATCACTCCATTTGGAGACACACTCCGCTCCCAGCTCCTATCCCGTTCTCTGGAAAACTGAAGTGTGATCATTCGTGATCCTGCATTGCTATAGAGCAGCAATAACTACTAGTATTTAAATGACAGAACTGAGGAACATCACAAACCTTTCACCCACATACAAAGTATGACTTTTATAAAAGTGCCTTCTCTAGCAAAGCAATACATACATTTTAGAACAAATCGGACAGAAGTTCTAACAAAACAGACAAGCCTAGAGACAAGAGTAAGAGAAAAAAATACCACAAGTGACAAGTGTGAATCACCTCTCTCAAGTGTTGCAGGAACTTCTCCAGCTCTTAGTTAATGACAGTGGTGTAAGATCCTACAATTTCTCATCCTCACCTCTCTGTTAGGAAATGGGAGCTGTTGCTCTGCAATGTGGACGTTACAAATTACCCAGATCTTTTGTTACACCCAACCTAGTTGATTAACAGTGATATCACACACAAAATCAGGCATGAAAAGACACATAGCTTTACCAGAAGGATCTAGAGACTTTCTACTAAGCAAAACCCACAAAACTTTCAGAATCCTGAAGACAACAGCAAAGGAATTAATTAGGTTTAAGCAAAAGTTCCATGGTGCCACCTTTTACTGACACAGTGGAAAAATTATGTCTATTAAAAAAAAGAGAGAGAAAGAAAGAAAGAAAAAAAGCAGTAACAAAGCATTACCAAAACTGTGACAAGTTCATCACTTGTTCTTTACAACCATATAAAATTTTATTGAGCATTTGATGTTCTCCATATATTCATGTGTACAGAGATAGACATACAACTATATAGATGACTTGTGATAAAGTATGTGGTTATGAGTAGTGTTTATTCTAACTTACCTTTTCTAAATACCAGATTAAGCAAGGTACTTCAGTGGTGTTCTGCTTTATAACCTATAAAATAAACTGTTCTTCTGAGAATTCTCTTTGTTCCAATGCTAATTTATGGATTTGTTTTATCAGGAGTTATTGGATAACAATCTTTAAGTCACCTCGGTTTGTTCTATCAGTGGTCCAGCTCCCCAAAACAGCTAAGAAAATGCTTAAATTTTCCATCATATGTCTTTAATAAAAAGTAATTCATTTCGAAGAATGAAACATACTTTTCTTGATACCTCAAGTGTTTGCCTCTGACAAATATAGATATATTTGCATTCTGGGTGATAACTTTCATTCTCTCTAGTTTTCAGCTCTAGATTTTTCTATAATAATATCACACCTATTACTTTAAAGTACACATTTTGCTATTTGAGATTTCAGGAAAATTTTCTAAGCCCCATCTCTAAGTCCCAACTGTTGCACACTGTAGAAAAAGCAGGCAGAGCCGTAAAACAAGGTGTGCATTGTGGATTGTACTGATGCATTACCTATGACCATGGCTCATCTGGCTGCTAGGTTAACAGGTCACTGGCATGGAGCCACCAACTTTCAGAGAACAGCCTCTCTCATGGTATTTTGATATTTCGCCTGCTGGATTTGTCCCAACAAGGAAGTGCTGGAGCATATGAAAACTGGGAGTGGAGCTGGGAAGCTAACCAAAAGATTTCAAACCTCAAATGTTTAGGTTAAATACTAATGTGGTCTTAACCAGCTCACCCATCCCTAAATATTACAGCATCAGGAATGATGATTTAGAATTACAGGAATGATACAACAGTGCCAGCCACTGTTGAGTGCATTCTACATTTCTTGCAATCGCTTCTGCACCAATGAGCACACTATGGAAATATTTCGGGCATAGTTACAGTAATAACATTTCACCTTTTCCTAGTTCTTTTTAAGCTTATCATTGTAGACTACCTGGACATGCTGTCCATTTGCTGTCCTTGTTCCTGAGCTGCTGGAGGAACAAGCTAAATAGGATCTGCTAAATAGCCAGATACCAGTGTTGGCAAAAACCCCAACCTTATATTCCAGCAGAGAACATGGCACTATCCCACATACCAGTACAGTTCAGGTCTCACTCCAGACAAAAGTAAACTAATAGTTTAGTGCAAGATCTTGGTTTTGGATGTACAAGATCCATCAGTATAAAAAGACAGTATTCAATCCTATATGGGAAGGAGAAATCTTCAAAGTGTTTTAAAGGGCCTTTATCATTCTGAAGCACATTTACTGTAGAGCTTTTACTGCTAAAACTGCACACTTCAGTTTTTGGGGTTTTTTAATCATGATGCTGAACCAAACAACAGTACCAAAAAACCCAAGGGTTTGTTAGCTCAAACAGACCAAACTGATTTTTTTCTTTCTCACTGAAGCTGATGAGACTGTTGGTTCATTAATATCAGTAAGGCACCCAACTGTCACCCCTGTCAGAGAGAGCCTACTGCCAGTGACATGGCAAAAGATCACTGGGGTCGGTCGCTCCCGCCTGCTCAGGTTGTCAGGAGAGCTCAGCAACACATTTTTTCTGTCCTATTACTTATATTACTTACAGGTCAAAGTGACGGCATCTTCCTTCGCCAGTATTGTCTTTTTTTGTACTGGGCACAGGTGCCCCAGCGCTGGCAGTGGGGCACTGCAGGGGCAGCCCCTGTGAGGAGAGGCCGGGGCAGCCCCAAGTCGGTTCCAGTCAGTTCCAGCCGGTCTCAGCTGGTTCCAACAGACTCACTGCAGGACACGGCTGGGCCCCTCAGCCAAGATGGTTGCCTCCAGAAAACATATTCAGAGAAAGGGCAAAACACTGTCTGGGAGTGAGGAATAAGGGGGAGAAGTGTGAGAAACAGCCCTGCAGACACCAAAGGCAGAGGAGGAGGAGGGAGAGGGGGTGCTCCCAGCGCCTGAGAGGAGACCCCCGTGTAGCTGGGCAGGGGCAGTCAGAGCTCACCCCTTCATTTTCTGCTCTCCATACAGATCCTTGAAAGGATTAGTGGGTATTTTACACACCACACCTTGTACGTGCAAATCTAGTTGAGCAATTAGGAAATAAAAAAGCAGGAATAGAGCTGAAAAAGCCTTGAGTGTTAGCTGTGGGTGAAAGCTCTGGGCCAGAGAGAGTGACCCTGTGGAGGGACACCAGCTTCTGGGTGCAGCTACATGGCTGTCACTGCCAGTATGCCTGCGTGGCCCAGCTGTATGACCCAGGGCCCAAAAAGGTTTAAAAATATAATTCCTTCAATTGTATCTTACCGTGGACATTTTAAACTGCATTAAGAGGCATAACGAAATGTTTTGAGTCATTACACTATCAGACTTTCGATTTGTTGGGCCGCTGAGGGGAAACCTGAAAGCATTCAATAATGTCTCGATATTTAAGTGCATAATGGTAATGTAGAAGAAACAAATGTTTGTTTTATCAATACAATATAAAGCGTTATCATGGACCATGTAAATCAAATCATAAATCACAAAGCTCAAGCTAGTCCCGCCAGCCCAGCAGCAGGCTGTAAGATTCATTAATGTGTTGGTCTGATCTCCAATACACTGCAAAAATAACATAAAATGTTTCACTGCCCAATGCTGAAAGACCTGAAATGAGGAGTGATAACAAAACATGTTTTTTCACAGCAAGACTGCCAAATGCTACAGTAATTAACATCCTGCACAAGCCTACAGCTGCCTGGGGGGCTGTAAATCAGCACCCAGTTTGGACATTTAAGCCTGTTTTACCTTCTTCAGTCTCAGCAGCTTGAACATTTACTCCTCATACTAGTTATTTTACAGTTAGGCCTGCAGGGTAGGTTTGGCAGACAATGATTTTAGAAAAGATAACTCTGAAGAAACATTTGAATGAAGTTAGGAGAAAATACCGCAACTAGGAACAATGAACACACACTACAGTCCAAGCTTTCAGACTGAGAGCATGCATCATTCAATTTTTTAGCCAACACTGGGAAAAACAGAAAAAAACCCCTTGTGTTCAGTTAAAGGTGACACTTTCTATCAGAGGCAATGACAGATGTCAAATAAATGCTTAGTGGGAATGGCATCACCAAGGACACACATGGCTCCAATACAGTGGAAGGGCTACTGACTTGTAAATGTTTAACAGTTCTAAAAAATCCTCCTCCTACAAACCACTCTGTTTCCATTAGAATTAAAGAACACTTTGACCAGACAGCCTCCCACAGCACTGCAGTTATTCCTAGAAGTTAAAGCACATCTCCTGAAAGTTAGAGGACAACAGCGATCAGTATAAAGGAGGTAGGAAGTTAAATGAGGGGCACTGGATTTTTGTTTCTTGATTCTTCATGCACTTAAAAGTGAAAATTCGCTGGAGAGGCTTTGTTTGTAAGTATAGATAGAATGCACCAACCATTTAATGAAGAAAATAGGGGTGATGAGGTATTTGTAGAAAGATTTAAATGTTTCCGAGTTCTTTCTTGAAACCTTTTTTCAAACTATTATATTACCACTGTTCTCTAGGAACTGTCAGAATTCCTTTCGAACGTAGTCAGAATTCCCAAGCAAAATTTTCATGTCAGGTGAAATCTTAAAATGGAAAAAAATATGTTATTTATTTTCCTCAAGAAGATTTGAAATTAAATTTAATTCAGGCATCCAAAACAGAAAGTATAAACAAAAAATAATTTCACCTTGTAACCAAAATCTTCCCCCCTGAGCATATTATCTATCTCTATTCTCTATCCATACAGTTATAGACACAAGGCTTAACAGCTGCAAGATGGGTAATTAAAGGGGACTAGAGAGAAGCAAAGTTATCTAACCTGCCATGGTGTAAAAAGCATTGTGGCTTAAAGGCAACAGTTTTGATACAGGTCTGTGGGTGATTTGCCTTTGTGGAAGTTGTTGAGAGTATAGGAATACAAATGCTAGTTTGCAGACCTTAGTGAATAATAACAAAAACCTTCTAACCTTCTGATATTTATCACAGCTATTTGTTCTGTGAACCACACAATCCTGCTGCTATTTCCAATTAATTTTATATTCTATTTCTTGAATACTACTTTTTGAGCCCTCTCCACAAAAATTAATGACACTAGAGATTCCTATGTCAGTAGGAGCTCAAGTATCTTGGAAAGGAAACATATAGACAGGGTAATTGGGTATGAAAGTATACTTTAAACATTATCTCTCTACAGTAAACCTTATGATTCCAAATAATTCAGTAATCTCTTCTCTATTTATTTTAATGGAATTTGTTGTGCCTTTCACAATGGGGAGCGAGTAAACATGTTCCATTCTTCCTGCATTGTTTATTCTGCATTAAATATGTTATTTATGCAGCATGTCTTATCTGAAAGGGTGCCCTGCTGTACAGCATTAACTTCTTTATTGTAGAAAATTAGCTGTCTCTAGAATGGAATATATTCTGTGTTGTGTTTCCATGAGCACATGCAAAATGTCTTAATTCCAGTTTCTACACACATTTTCTGCCTAAAATATGTACAGGTGAAACAGAGGGACTGGTGAGGAAAAAGAAGGTCATTCTTCCCAACTCTGATTCTAAAAAAAGATTCTGCTTACAGCAAATATCAGTAATGTAACCATTCACTTTTATGTGTCTCATTTGATCCAACAGGAAATAATGTGTAAGTATGCAAAACAAAACTGAATATCAGCAATACTACCTAGTTTTTAGGTGGCAACCAAGAATAATGCCTACACATATTGTGCAGTGGATAATGAGGGAGCTCGGCTACCAGCTGAAACTGAAGCAGAAACAACCATTATCATTGTCATACAAATCATTAGCAGGTTTTAAGGAAATCTTTTAATGGATGAGGTCTGGTCTTATTCCAAAAATAAAAGGGCTTTAAAAACTAGAAACAAAGGTCTTTAACAAAGATTACATAAAATTATTTGCATATGTGCATCATTAAATTTTCCCAGGACAGGAGTAAGCATAATCTCTTTGGTCCTGCTGAAATACTAGTCCATCACTGGAGAAACTAAGAAGGCAAAGATCTGAGGAGATATCAGAGATATAGAGATATACTTTGAAAAATTTTCCCACGTACTAAGAGGAAAATATTAACTACTGGATATTTTATTAACAAACAAAACCCTTTAAATTGTCCTAACAGTTTTATATGGATGTTGATGCATCTTTGCTATAGGGTTTACACTCATTTTACTGTTTCACGTAAAACTGTTTCAGTACAGAATTTTTTTGGATCCAAAGCATTCATTATTAAGGCTAAAATGATGGCTACAAATGGTTAAACGGCTAAAATTCATGATGGATGTCATCTTTCTCTTAGGAAACAGTGGGATGAAGGACACAGCAGTAGAGATTACTGTGTTTCAGAGGGATGGTTTCTTCATAAAGCAGAAGTGTGAGCAGTGGAATAGAGTTAATTCTCTATGTCTTTAAAAGCTTGGCTAAGAAAACCCAACAAAATTCACAGATGCCTGACTGTGCCTCTGATAAAACACAAGAACTTGCCAGTAGAAGGTATACGTCTGAGAAAAAAACATTTAAAGCTTTATGGAAGGAAAGCTACTGTGAGAGTTTCACAGTTCTTTTGGGACTCTGTTTTGAAAACAAAACTCATAATGTCAGTACTAAAAAGCCCTATTGCTTTTAAAACTTATGTGAGAATACTATAAGTTAAAGAGCTCTTTGTTTTCTTTTCATATGTAACAGTGGGATTTTTCAAGTATCTGTTTATGACTTTTACAGTCAACATGTCTGAGCATGGCTGAAAACAGAAGTAAACACCAAGTAATCAATGCACAATATTCTTTACTTTATTCCCTTCTTTTATTTCTGCCTTCCTGTCTCTTTGGGAAAACTGGTCATGTTTCACATTCTAGAGGATAAAATAAATAAAAATTTGTCCTATATAAAAGACTAAGCATCCTCTGAGAAGAAAATTTCTTCCTGGCTAGCCCAGCAATACTTTTATGCTTTCATATAATTGAAAAATCTATTTGAAATTTCTGATTTAATACTAGAAAAGCACAAGCCACTTTAGAATATACAAAGTGAATTATTACAGCCAAGTTCCTTTACCATGGCCATAGTCTCAGTCACTAGTATATTATACTTGTATATTTATATAATATGTATTATATATTATAAGAGTTATAAAAAACTGCAATTTTACCACACATAGGATATTCCATTTCAGCGATCCTATTTACTGTGGTCTTCTGGAAGTAAAGCTTAACCTTGTAACAGTATGATTAACTGAAGTAAAAAAAAACACTAGAAAACAGACAAGTTTTTGAATAGAACTTTGCAATTAGTATTTTCTGATGTTTGTGTCGGACTACAGAACCTAAATATACCTTTAACATAACCCTTTTTGATATGAAATTACACAGATGTTCTTTTCCACTTAATTTATGTAAGCAAAGCTCCATATTGTGTGTAGCTGGACATCACAAATGGAGTGTTACCATCTCACAGTTTCAGTTCCATCCCATATAGAGTTTTTACTTCAGGCTGCCATTTTTTCACAGTCCCAGTAGACACCAAGTATTTTTCTGAATCTGTTAACACGCAGAAGAGGGAGGTGCACACCTGCAAGAGGTGTTTACACCCTCACACAAATGAAAATGATGAGTGTACTGTGAGAATATTTTGATATAGTGATGATTTATCTTCCATAAGGCTTTGCTTCCCTTTAGAAGAGAAGGGTAAACCCCCCCTTGGTTGCAGATGCTCATCTTTTGTGATATTTATTTATCAGAACATACAGTTTGCCTTCCCAGAAGCAGGAGAGGTAGTCCTTTTTCTGAAAACCTCTGCCAAAGGCTTAACGTATGTTGAGTGTTGCCAGCTCTTGAGATCTCTTCTCGAATGTGATCCAAGTTTTGTTAGATCTGGAGCCAGCTTTGCAACAGTCTCTTACAAAATCCACCCACACACACACACACAACTGCCTGTCATGCTCACTTACATCTGAGACAGAGACCAAAAATGTGGGGCCACCAGAAGTCATCAGGGCTCCTCCACCTTCACATCTGAGCATTCCCACACTTCTTCATTAAATGAGTTACAGAACAACATGAGCAGTTCAGGCAGCTTCTCTTCCTCTTTTGCCTCTCCTTTTCTTTTAGGAATTAGTTAGGTCCTAAGTTCTTCCTTTAATATCCAGCCTGCCTCCAAAATAGGAGCTTCTGGACAGATTTAACCCAGCCTAGGGTTAAAACCTAGGCAGGATACCACAGGGCTGCTTCATTTCCCTAAAGCCTTGTAGAGCATTTTCCAAAAATACAAGAAATTGGACTGAGGTGTGGTCTGAGAGCTCACATAACCTGTTGGTCAAGTCTGGCTAACTGGAAGGCTGACAGGGAAAATGTAAATTTAGGGGAACTGCATCTGTTGAGGCAACTAGGAGACAACCCTAACACAGGTAAACATAGGGCATAGTTTACCAGAGACATAAAAAAAGAACAGAAACAATGAGGAGGGGGGACATTCACTGCAAGACACCCTCTTGCTATGCTCTAACGTATGCTCTCAGCTTTATCAGCCCAGCATGTTGTCACCCCTTGGAGAACTGAGTCCCTTCCAGCAGCCACTAATGCCCTGCAGGATGTTCCAGGCTGACAGAGGACACCTGGAAAATGAAGCTTTTTATTTACAGGATGTCAGAAGAAATATGCCAACCCCATAGGAACAGGGCAATGCCAGCAGTAAAATATAGCTCTGTGTTCAGACACATAACATTTGAGAGATAGAAGTCATTGAAAAGACAACAGAGTACAGTATAATCTTTCTCCCCAAAAAAATTGGGCCAACCTCAGGGCTTCTAGGATCTGATTTATGGTTTTGAGCGTTTAGATTGCTAAAACATACACTGTTGAGTAATTCATTGTTGTACTATTTACTGCACATCAAGGAAAGCTGTTGCCTAAATGCTTGCATAACTCATTCTAGACAACTGAAATCCCAAAACATCTATTATAAGAGGCAGATACACAACCATAAATTGTTCAAAAAAACTATGAAATTAGTGTGGTTAGAAATCTGCAAATATATATGGCTCTAAATATATGAAATCTTTTCAGCTACATTAGATTCTTTTACTCTTTCCATTTTTTTTCTTTAAAAATGTTCCTCATTTTCTTCATAGGAGTCTTTAACTTAATGTGAAAATGTGAGACTTAACAAACACAATGATCAATTTGGAATCCTATTATTAAATATCTTGTTTATTTGCAACATACCTTGTTAATGCCAAGGGATTTAGTGGGACTTAATAGGTGTTAAAAATAGGTGTGAAAAATAAAATTAATTTACCAAATAAACTTTGAGAGAGGCCTTAAACATTAAATCCAGGAAGTATTGGTTTTGTTTCTTCATCTCATTCGAGAGGGAAGGAGTTGTTTTTATTCTATTTTCAATCTCCACAGACTTTTCTTTTATACAAGACACAGTGTCTTGGTATACCAGGTACCCCACTAAGAATGCTATGTTGTCTGTTTGAAATTGCTTTATGTGCCACCTTACCCTTTTCCTGTCACCTTTTTATTCATTACACAGAATCTTCCTACAGAAACAGCTTATGGTGTTTTCTTGCTTTTGTTTTACACGGAGACAATCCACAGTTTATTTTAGATTGTTGAAGAGAGTGTCAGCCCTAAAATAGTCTGAATGCAGATTTAAAACCGCCAATCTGACAGGAAACACAATAGCATTTTATGATCTCTCTGGTGGCAAAACTATCTCAATATTTATGCAGTTTGCTGCACTTCCAGTTTTGCTGATTCAGCTATCTGCAAAGTACAATCTAACCAGATCAATGAGCCCAGTAAAAAGCAAGACTAGGAAAAGTCTGTACCTGCGTAGTTTAAAGTACATGAAGCATTCAGAAAAAACTTGGATGCAAAGTGAGGACCTCAGCCTGAATATGCAGTTCTTAACACATTATATAATGATCTTTAGTCCTCGAATTCATTGATTAGTCAAGGACAATGTGTCAGATGTGCCAGATATGACTTTTCATAAAAGAAATTCAGGCAGACAGTCAAGAGAACAGAAACTTATTAAAGCAATGTCCACATAGAGTGAAACAAGATAGGCAAGACTATCTGACAAGTAAATAAATAAGATAAATAAGCCGTATTTTAGATTATTTGACTTAGGCTAAGCTACACTATTAGAAACAGAAAAGGTAGCTCTTTAATATTAGTAGGGGGGAAATGGACATAAAAAGAAAACCTGCTAGTGGAGAGGTAAAAGATGAGTGGAACAACGTAGCCAGGGGCTCTACATCTGAGTGCTTCACAATAAATTAACTAAATTCATCTTCATGATGCCTTTATAAAGTAACATTCTCATTTCACAGATGAATGAACAAATCACAGAGGAGGAAAGTGGCTGATCCAATTACCAAACTCATATCTCACAGTCCTTCCAAGCTAAATTGCAAAATAAATTTTGAATGTTTTTCAAAAAGTAAATAAGAAAGGGGGGGGGGGGGGGGGGGGGGGCGGAATGGCAGGGAGAAAGATGCAATACAGAGTCTTACTGACCAGAGATGTGATTTTCACTGACCATCCATTAACTTTCAAACTTAATGCATTGACACTTTGAATAGTAGCTACAGTATCCTCAACTACTTTAAAGAGGGGGTTTAGTGCATATCTATAGTAAGTATCTAGTATCTAGTAGTCCCTTTCACTGAGAAAGCAGTCTATGCAGATTGATTCATTTGTGTTAGTCAGACCTAACTTCTCTCTATTCTCTTCACAACTACTCCAAAACCTAAAAAGCCAGTTTCGTAACAGCTCCTTTAAACCTGTGAGTAGTAGGCATATGTCTGTATGAGCAAGTAGTACAGTGTAACAGAAGTAGATCTGTGATGTGAAATAGCTGGTGCTGAGTACCCAACATCTACTCTATACATATTTCAGGGATTTTACATCAGATTAGTTCTAAACAACTGAACTATTATTAACAGCTGGAACACATCATATTCACTCCTGAAACATACCTTCTAGTTTAACTTCATTCAAAAGCAATCCAGCTGGTTGCTTTGAGATCATTCCACAGTGCAAACCATAACATAGCAAAGGGGACAGTCTTGCTGTTTGCCTCAAAATCATGCTTATCCTACAAAAGCCTTAATGTAGACCTGCCTTCTCTCTCACAAATTCATCACTGTGTTATACACAAAATCTTGTGTTCCTGATCTTGTATTTGATGACTGGGTGAACAACACAAGCGTGCCACTAAGACCTGGGAACTTCAGAGTTCTGATGTCTGAGGTATCATTGATCCTCAACATCCATGGGACAGAATCAGCTGAGAAGGACATGTTTACCTACAGCACACATGATTATGCAGATTGGCTTGAACACACCATAAGACTTGGGCTGGCTTGGCATGCAAATTATCCCTTAGGGAAAGAAGAGACTTGCCTACAAGAGGAAAAAAAAAACCCAAAAAAACAAACAAAAAAACAAACCAACTTAAAAATATTTGTCTGGAATTGGGATGCTGTAGGAACAAAAAAATCCCAATCTCAGAACAGACACATCTGTGGCCTTCCTCAGCTATGAAACATGTTTGGTCAATTTCAACCAGAGCCACAAATCATTATTATCTGGGTCAAGGGGCTGCTGCAAAGACTGCTTTGACCCACAGTTTGAAGGCAAAATTGGCAAAGTATTCCTTAAAGTTTCCAGGAATGCAGCGAGTTACCTTAGCAATTTCCTTCTCACTGTGATGCAGACAATATCCCATGCAATGCCTCTAAGGAGTAATCACAGCTGTCATTTCAAAGTTAACATCTTAGACTATTAAATCTCTAATTTGGTTTATTATTTTAAAGACTTACCTTCTAGTCATTTAGACAAGCCTTGCAAAGCGCTGGGAGCCATTCCAAATTAGAAATGAAATTAGAATCTAAGTCTGTAAGAGAAATCTCTGTGCATTTCCCGATCAGCAGGCATACTCTGTTCCAGTTCTGCTCCCATAGTCAAAAAGATCCAGGAAGGGAAAGGATCTGAGTATACTCTGATACTTACTGTATCTTTGTATTCCAAAAACGGCTGACTTCCAATAAATTGTAGATTCAACAATAAATGCTCTTGACCAAAAATAGTTCAGTGTTCAATTACCAAACGCATTTGCCTATATTGAGGATTCAGTTTTCCTGAATGCCCTGAACAAGAGGATGAATAGAAAAGCAACACGGTTTCCTGGTGATTGATACAAACTTACTCAGGATAGTCAAAAAACTGAGAAGTTGCAGAGGCCCTCTTTGTAATGAGTGACCAGAAGATAAAAAGGTAGGTGGAATTCAGTGTTGATAAGTGCAAAGTATTGCACAAGAGAAAATTATTTCTAAATAGATTAAGATTATGAGTTCTAAATTAGTACTGCAGTTTAGGAATAGACATTTTTAAGTAAACTGAAAACTGCACCTCCCTGCTCAGCAGTGGTCAAGAACATTTAATAAGCAATTAGAAAAGCAAACAGAAAACCTCTTCATGCTACTAAGAAAACAAGTCTACCTACTTCTTGAATACCAGTCACAATTGGTCTAAGGAAGCACATAATGGATAGCAGAAATATAGAGAATATTTGATTAAGAATTATGTGAATAGTACAGCTTTCATACAAAATGAGATGAGGACACTTCAGCTTTGAAAAACAATGACTAAGAATTATATGAAATATTTCTGTTAATTTCTGCCAAGAAAATGCTTCTAGCCCCTGATAGGTGGACAATGCTGAATCCTTAAAATTCTTCAAAGCTATTTAAGCATGACTGGATAGCATGATTATGAGGCACGATTATTATAGGAAAATCATTTTACTAAACTGAGATTAAGGGATGTTCCAACATAATATGAGCTGATATAAAATATGACAGGGTGTGCAGACTTGTAAGCTCTTCTCTCCAATGCATATTTACACAAGCATATAAACTGCCTCAGTCAGATGAAAAGGGTCTTCCAAATTCTGTTTCCCATAACTCGGTTGTCTTGATTGGCATGCCCTGTTATACCATCGGCTTCACATAGAGCTAGTTTTTTTCCTTCTAACACCCACCATTGTCCTTATCATTGCCAAGTTCTTGAAATTCTACCTATTGGGGTTCCGTTTTTTAGCAAAGTAATGAGCATATTCACAAAGGTTAGTTTGGATTCAAATGTTAATGGACAGTTTTAAAGGATGTTAAAGTTCTTTCAAAGGACAAATGGGCATTAAATTTGCTAAAAATGACAGGACTGAAGTCCTAATGTTAAATTAAAAGTAACATATTTTTAAATGAAATTAGGAGATGGTTACATTATTGGTGTATATTTTATACATGGAGACATTCACTATAATTATCTTCGCTTATTATTTGCACTGTTTTTACTATCATGATCTCTTTTTCTTCCTAACAAAAAGTATTTATACTTAAGTGTTCAAACTATTCAGAATACAGAAACAGGTCTTTGCCACAGGGTACAGAGTCACAGGCACAGGAGGAAAATGGACATTACTGAATGTTATCAGAGTAACACATGTTTCTGGGGCTCTACATGAGTAGAAAAAATCAATTTCAATCATGCTGCTGAACCTGGTTTTTTCCCACAGACAGTAGCCATTTCAGAGGCAATCCTCATAAAGAATATGTCAATAAAATACTACTCCTTCTTTTGCGTTAAATTGAAAAACATTACATTTGAAGACCAAAAGCATAAGCTTCAGGGTTTATGGTGGAACATGAACTAGTTGAAATAGTTTTTGGCTGAACACTAATTGACCATTCCTAGATATAACACAGAAGGTGAGGTATTTCGTTGAAAATCTCGCTGAAGAACATTCACAAGGATAAGATCTGTTTCAAGACAGGATTGACAATTTGACATGGAAAGTGTGCAAAGAGAAAGTACTACAGTGAAACTTTGTTTCTAACCTGTTACATCAGGAAGTATTAGATGCACTGATCAAGGCTAGCCACCACAGCTCCTCTGGCAGGAGCAGGGTGTGACAGCAAGAGGCATAGCTGCATGTCAGCCACCTGTTTCTCACAGAGGACGAGGTTCTGTCAGTCAGCTTGTAGCTTTCTATCCAGTATCACACTGACAATTGGAAAATTAGAATTTGAAGCTCAAACCCAAGTCCACTTCTGGTTTTGAGGTTATAATTTTCTTGGTGTTACATACCATTATCAAGGGGTGAATGAAGAACTCAGACATTCTGGGCACTCTGCTGGCATGCTGAATTATATTTGCACTTTGCAAATATGAAATAGCATTTATGTTCCCAGAATGCCTCAAATATTGGACAACAAATTATTACACTAAGTTTGTTATTATCACATCTGTTTTTCCCTCCATACAAAATCCATTCATTCAGTTCCACACCCAGGCAATTTTTTTCAAGGATTATGTCATGAATGCCAGAAACAAGGCTATTACACAGTATCTGGAAAACTCTTGTATTGATAAGATAATCTACAAAAATCTTGTGACTAGAACTGAGTTAACATATAAAGGATAAGTACTCTGATGACAGGCACGGAGCAGAATGTAAGATAACATGCTTTCCAAAAACAGGACCTGGTGACAAAATGTAGTTTAAATAAGGGTTTTGTTTGATTTTCTGATTTTAAGATACAGTGAAAGTATTAAAGCTCGCCATGGCTGGGTCAAAATGTGGTAGTGAAAAGGTTATTAGAAAACTTATTATTTCTAGCATTCACAGGACATAGTAATTTAAACATTAAATTTAAACATAAAACTTTGGTGCCTGTGTGTGTTTTGGGGTTTTTTTAAGAGCCAGGTTATAACATATGGAACATGTAGGCACCGTGTAACATTTCTATTTCTTTATAACATATAAATTGTTTGATGGCTTTTTCCATAAAAGTAGTTCACTTTTTTAATGACTCTGTTAAAAATATTTTTTTAAAAAAACATCATTGTAATGAGGATTGCCTGTATAATTCGCAACAGAAGAGTACTAGAAACCCCAGGTTCAGTGGTCCAAAAAATGACAGAATTGTAATTCAATTTAACCATAAAAGGTTTACAAATTCAGGATTAAAGTTTTCATGACAGGTCCCACAATTCCACATTAAAAAAAAAAATTATTTAATTGGCTTTAGTTTGAGAGTAATCCAGCAGAACAGACTCTTAACAGGTTGCATATGATTTTTATAATAACTCGTATAACATTGCCTTCCCTGGTTTATTTGAGATAGGCTTTTCATACAGCTAATTGTCTTAGGCAATTGGACAAGCTGAATAATATACTGAGTGCATGTGAAGGAAGTATAGAGCTGGGCATGGCCTATACCCTGAAGTATGCTGACATTTCACACCTGGCAAACAAAGCACTGTGCAGCACCCACTTCTGGTCTGTGAGAAAGTGAGACCACTAAAAACACATGGTGGGCATGCACTAATCCACCCTGGGAATCTGTGTTGATATTCCAGTTACAAAGATGGCTCCAGACCCTGTGTAAATGGGATGCATCTTGAATACAGTTGGACAAGTTTAAATTTGCAAGTGAGAGCTAGCAAGTCAGTAGGGAAACTAACTATTAAAACTCATTTCTGAAAGGAAGACACACAGCCTACCCATACCTGGAAGGTCTTACTCAGTCCAGTAACTGACAGTTCAAGATATATGATGCTCCTGACAAATTACTTTGCATAAAGACAAAAATGCTACAAAGGAGTAGTGTTGTCTCCTGAAAGGCTCCTTTTTGCACTCAGGACATTTAAGATCATAGAGGTAGCACAGCTGCTTTTAGACAATAGTTCAGTCACCCGGCAGGCAGGGGGAGAGAATAACAACAGCAAAAGCAAGGAAACTCATGGGATGAGATAAGAACAGTTTACTAAGTGAAGGAAAGATAAAGGGGAAGAAAAATGAGGCAAAGGCAATCACTCACCACGTCCCACAAGTAGACCAATGCTCAGCCAGTCTCAAAGCAATGGCTACCTCCCCCAAAGCCACCGCCCCTGAGTTTTTATTGCTGAGCATGGCGTTATATGGCATGGAATAGCCCTTTGGTCAGTTTGGGTCAGCTGTCCCAGCTGTGTCCCCTTCCAGTTTCTTTCCCACCCCTAGCCTAATCCTTAGAGAAGCAGAGTGGGGAAAAGGAGAGAAACCGTGATGCTGTATAGTGCTCAGCAATAGCCAAAACACCGGTGTGCTATCAACACTGCTTTAGCCACAAATCCGAAACACAGCACCATATGTGTTTCTGTGAAGAAAATTAACTCCATCCTAGTCAGATCCAGAACAAGTACCTCTCTAGCTGTTAAGCTCACCCACTTTAGGAAATCCATTCTCTTCTACCTGAGAAATTTAATTATTGCTTTTATCAGTCAGTGCCTTGGTCCCACATTTCTTGTCATGAGCATTGGGATATAGCACAAATGTGGACATTTCAGGTTTTGATACTGATGAGAATGCTTTTTCCCCACATTTTTTCTGGCAAGTTTAAAGTAGAAATGTTTTTGGTTTTATTATAAGAAAGTGATGAAAGTTTTCAAGTGTTTTGTTTCAAAGCATACTTACAGGCATAACAGGAAAATCACTAGTGTCTCATTATTCACTTGTCCTGACCCTCTCCCCCAGTGGGCATAATGGGTTTTTGAAATGAAGATGAAACGTGCTGTACGTATAAGATCAGAATATAGTAAAGCTGTGCCAGCAACATGCTATTGGAAGTTACTGTTGCTCCTTCACAGCAATGATTTATATTTTCTGGGAAAAGTTACCTGTGAATATCACTGAAACACTTTTTGAAAAAAATTGATTTGCTGCTGTTTTCTTAATTTGGATTGACTGTCTCCCTTTTAGGTTCATACACAACTTGTTTAATCCCATATTTATATAGTGCAAGAGCAATTGCACCACAGCTCAGCCATTCCAACAAAGTTGCCACACTTCTTTGCAATAATAAATTAATAGTGTAATATTTCATAAGGCTTATCTAAAAAGGGTGTTGTTCAGGGATACCTACTACTTTTTGAAGTTCACAGTCTATCTCTCTTTAGCTTACCTTGCAATGATGAGTCCTTGATTCTGACACAGGGAGGTAATCTCAATCATAATCCTTCTGTCCCCCTGGAGGTGACTTTAAGCAGATAATAATTTGGTAACCACTTACAGGGAAACTGTCAGTGTTAAAGTCTCATAGAGACTTCTGACTGTAAATGCCATATTCAATACAGTTTCTCTTTACTAAATCCCCAAAAGGGAACCATGTCCATCCTGCAGGTAAAAGTTACTGCTCTAGTCAAATTTTCTTCCTCTCTCAAAGAGGTGAAGTCAGTTTAGATTTGGTCTGCTGAGCCATTCTACAAAATCCAGGCCAAGAGATCATAACGGTGAAGGAGTAGATAGGTTTTCCCTGCAATCAACTGCATGGTCTCACAAAATGTCCATTTTATGATTGGTTTTCCCTCACATTGCCTCAATTTTTTTTCCCTCTATTCTCTGTATGATTCTGCGTATCTCTTATCAGCATGCCTGACACCTCATTTTAAATGCAGGATAGCTACCTCATCGTCAAATAAATGAGAGGGAGTGCTAAGCAGGTTAGAAAGCATAAGAGAATGATATAGAATATGGAGATAATATTGCAATGTAAGGTGTGAATTCAACTTGCACTGTCAACATTGTAAAAGTTAATGCTTCTACATAATGAATTATGCTTGCTTATATAAACAAAAATGATCCAAAACTGAAAACCAATAACTTTTATACCATGGAAAAGTCAACAAGACTATTTAATAAACCTGAATAATAAGCCATCCACCCCCACAAAACAGTAGAGTTGATCTGTTTGCTTCCTAATAACACATTTTGGATGTTCATTTCATAAATACTGCTAGACTATAACTTTAGAAACACCAGGGTTTGGATAAATATATATATAGACCTCTGAGTCTAACAACATAAGCCAAGTGATATAAATTTAATTTTCTAAAGGAACTTCAATGATCAGATGTGTACTTTAAGCAAATTAGCAATCTGTTTCATATAGAAACCATTAAGGTCCTGATCTTGCAAAGATTTACAACCACAAATTCAAGTAGAAATTTATCCGTACTTGACTCTCAGACCCCTTCTGCAGCTCTGTCTTTCCTGACCAAATGTAAAACCTCATGCAATGGCTGTTACAGCTGCAATGTTCGCTTTCTTAGCTTTAACTATGTCAGCTCTCCCTTTGCTTCTCTTCACGGACACACTCCTTTTCTGCTGCTTCAGCTGTCAGTGATTTCACTCCACGTAGATTTACAGTCTGTTCCTTCTCCATCTCTGATTTAGTACCAAAAGTAGACACCTGTCCACGGAGCTGATCTTCAGTGCTTTCAGCTTCATGTTAGGGGAACACCCTGTGTTAACATTTGCTAATTGCCATTCAGGTCTCTCCCAAAAAATGTTCCTTCCAAAACCTATCTCTCCCCACAACGTTGTCAAAATTTTGGAAAGGGGCAGAAAACATGTGTGTTGCTACCCCGCTCTTTGGAGTGATTAGTAGTATCACACGGCTGGCTTATTGTGTGGTCCCTCTTTCCACCTTTTCATTTCTGTGAATGTCAGGTGACTCTTATCTTAGTCTAAGCTGGTAGATGTTTCAGGCCAGGCTTCTCTTTTTGTTCTATATTGCACAGTACATACATGAAGAACAGCTTCCTGCATGTGGCCTGGCCTCCTGGGTTCACTGACTGTGAGTAAGTCTAAGTTTGCCCTGTATATTCTGAAGATCTAGCAAAATTGTGTGCTGATTTCCTTGTGTAATGAGGGTAGAAGGAACACAAGGGGTTTGAGTGACAAACAAAATCAGCATCAAAGGGAAGAAAGCTGGGAATGGAGCTGACAGAACAGCATGGACTGATGTTCCTTCTTGAAGAAATGGGTGTTGAGAGAAATCAAGGTGATATACCTTACTGGATGCAGGGGATACTTGATACTCCTAGATTTCTCCCAGAAGATGCCAAAATAAGAGCTGAGAAATGAGTTCCTGGGAAACAAAGACAGATTCGAGGGGTGATATGCTCTGGCAGAATATGAGCACTAAAAGTTTTAACATGCAAAGAAACTCAGTGCTTTAAAAAATATCTAGTAGTGGTTGTGTCTTTCAGAAATGAAGATAATGGTTCACCCGATAATTGGTTATTACTTCAGGGAAAACTGAGTCTAAATATCCATAGAGTAACAGGTGATAACCCAATGTATCTACAATCATAGGCCTATGAGCCTGCCATTCCATGTGGTCAAACAGCTCATACTTCAATAGGGCGCCTGATGCTTGTCCTAGCTTGAGGAAACATTATATGGATTTCTTTTGCTCAGGAGTACATTACAATGCCATTCAGCTTCATGGGATGATCACACCAACTAATTAGACATACTGCCTGCAACTGCCTTATCACCAACACCGTACTAAACTGCAGCCAACTCAGCACAGAACTTTCTTCTGTGTTAACACTGGAGTGTAAAGAAACTCATATGAAGTTAATCACATGCCTTAGTGCTTATCCTTGAAAGTTACTGGCATTTAAAGAACAGCTTGGAACTAAAGTACATTTATTCTGGTCAATGTTGTCAGGCCCTAAAAAGCTATGGGCTCAAAAATTTAGTCTATAGCATAAAGAGTAAGAGAAACAGAAAATAAGAAAGAACACCTAAGCTGACCTCACCTGTAAAACTGTCTCAGCTTTTTGCATATGCGGACATAAAAATCACTGTTCAAGTCACAGCATTTAAACAAAGTACAAGATAAGCATCCAGTGGACAACAAAAACACCTAAGATGTTTTCTATTTCAGAACAAAAAAATGGTGTTCATGTATAATTTTATTTTTCCTGTGTTACTGCAAATGTGAGAGAAAAATATTTTTTTATAAGTTCAAGAAAACTGTTTGAGTAAGGGATATTCCTTTTGTAATATGAAGCACATGTAAGATAATCAGCTCTTTGCATAGTGCCTACAACAGAAACTGCTTTCTGGATAGAAGTGTCCTTTTAAATTTTACTGGCATTAGAAGGTTTGAGCTGTGTGTTGCAGTGTTTTTTTCTGTTGGTTTTGTTTTTTTAAAAAACTTCTGGTAATTGCTTTAAAAGAACAAAGCTCTTTGTTTAAGGGTAGCTCAGGGAGATCATAATTGCCATAAGGAACAAGACTGTTTCCAAGTATTTCTGAATTGCTTCTCTTCTACATTAAATATTTAATGTCTAATGTTTGGCCAAATTGTAGAAATTCCCTCTGCAACATGGGTGATGACTTCAGGAAGAGAATGAAGACCTGTCAATTCAGTTTTCAATATGACTCTCTTTAGAAAACCACAGCTATCAAAGAGTAGATTTTTTAAAAGAAAAATAAAAATTCCAGGAGTACATGAACATGTCCTCAGTGAAAAATATCAAGCAATTAATTCCATGCCTTTGAATATTACAGATTCACAGACCATGAATCTAAGAAAGTGATAATCATGCTTTCCTCCATGAAGATCTTTTTTAATTTGTTTCTTATTTTAAAGTATTGTGGTTAATGTAACCTGGTTGGTCATACCTTCCCCTCCCCCTCATGCACCCAGTTCCTCCTGGATTTTGTCAGACCGACTTCTTACTCTTATCTCCAGCTAGAGCCAAGAGTGACGTTATCTGGTGGTATCCGGCAGCAAGGCTATAACCCAACAGCCCAGGAGGGAAGTGTGTCAAGGCTTCTATTGACTAGTAAAATCCTGCTGCATCAGCTAAATACCATCTGCCCCTTGCTCAGATATTCTCCCTCCAGATGTCCTGTTTTCACCTAAGAGATCAGCGTGTCCCAGGAGAGCTGACTGTTACTTTTTCATTGTATTAGAACCTGACAGCACGCTGGGAATAAACCATTTCAAAGCCTAATGAAAACAAGCATGTGCTTCCTCCTCGCCAAAGATACACTCTGATGTGGATGCAGCTGATCACAGAACATGTGCTAAACATTACAAAACCATTGTACAGAATCGTACAATGGACATTGTACAAAATACAAAAAGCATTACATCATTTTGAAACTTTGATAATCGCTTTTATTTCTTGGGCTATTTTGGCTTCTGCCATGATGTACGGACACCGTTGTGCTACCCACCTATGATCACTACCTTATCTTCACTGGACAGCTAAATATACTGGGGACTCACGACAGCATTCAAAGGGCCATACCACCACCTTACTGCAACTGCTCAGGAAAGCCGCAGACAAGCATATAAGCCAGCATATTGAACTGACTTCTAAAAGGCTAGGAGAGAAAGGGATTAAAAGAAAAGTCAATGGAGGAAGAACAGAGTTTATGCCAGTTAGGATTGTATTACAATTTCAATATTTAATAGTAATATTAATTCAGATATGATGAACGTTACTTGGTTTTAAAGTTAAATGTATTTATGACATCATATCTATTACTCTTTATAGCATTAAATATATATAAAGAGACAGGCAGGAGGTTTAGTGTTGCTGTTTCAGTGTTACTTAGAAACATTTAACTTAAATATCTTGCCCTTTTGTTATCATTATCGTATGTACTCTAATAGCTTATTAACACAGCCTTCATGTTTAGTTTTACAGTGTCCCTTTTCCACATCACTTTTCTTAATGCAGCAGCTGCTCACAATAAAGGTTGGTTGGTGTATGAAGGTTCATTTGTTTCTGAACTAGCTAAAAGGTAGTTTTCCATCTTTCCCCTCCCTCCCCCTTCTTTTGTATATTCAGTCCAAGTTACTCAAGAGCTAGCTACTTATTCAATGTGTTATTAAGCAAAAAATGACCACAGGTAACACACTCTGGAAATGCATTGCTTATTTCAGGGGAGAAGGGTTCTCCCATTCTCCAGGGCTGTCCTCAGACCCCAGGCTTACATAGGCTCCGTGCAATCCAAGAAAAGAGCAAGCTGAGGATTCTAAATTAGAACCCAAGTTCAGTTCTCAAACTGAATTCTGGTGATCCAGTAAATTTTAGTCTTTCTGAAATCTGATTTCCTCACACTGAAGCATGCCACATACAACTGCCAAGCCACAGACTAGACCCAAAACAAATATTTTAAAAATGGTGAATGAAATAAGTAGCTTCTAAATTTAGTTTTTAAAGTCCCCAATGTTGGCACATTCCTTACTTCTACTGGCAATGAATTCTAAAAGCAAGTGACTGTTCCATAATCTAAGTAACAGTTAATAGTTCAGTGTCTGCTGATCTCTAATAGATATGCATGCAGGTGTGAGTATGTGTACACATGAAAGAAAAATAAATGATGAGGAACAAACTGATGAGTCTTCTGTATTTGCTGAGACAATCCATTGATGTATGACCAAACTCTCAGGAGCTGCATAAGTAGTCAAATATTATCACAATTTTTCAAAAAATGTCACACAGTCAGGAGCAGGATTTGGGGTAGGTTAGTGTTTAGCAACACATTAAAGGAACCCCTCTGACATCCAGAGTGAGCTGACACACTTGTGTCTAACACACTTCCCTAATACTTGGTTTCAATAGCAAGTAAGGTTCCTAAACGTTTCTGAGAACAAAGTATCTCAGATAGGTCACCCAAAAATTGTGTCACATGAAACTATTGAACACTTCTGGAAACTTGGCCTGGCTGCTGGAAACCGGCATTCTTAGTAGTACGCTGGCTAAAATAAATCCTGAGAAACTAAAATATAAAATTATTATAAAACAAGCCCACCTAAAAGTTCAAGCACAAAGTAAAAACATGTTTAAACAACCTAATTAAAATATAGTAAAAACTATTTTTAAATAAAATCTTAAACTCAGAAGACTGAGCCAGCAATGGTGGGAAACTAGAAGCCAAACCACAGTCATGGTAGAAGACACCCCAGTATATGATGCCACACACTTTTTCCATCCTTGAACATAAGAAATTTGGACTGCACTTCTCCAATTTTGGTACCTAGGTATTGAACATGATTGTTTTACCACATTGCTTAAGCTCTCTGCCAACAAGCCACATAGCATGAAAATGGCTGAATGAAATTCAAAACAATTAGGTACAAAGCTTATTATATATGACACAAATGTCATGTTAACTTCTTAAAGCAAAAAATAATCTTCATTACGTACATATGCCTTTCATTATCAGCCAAGTAACTAACTCTGGAAGCAAAACCAGATTTCTTTACGTAGTGTTATCACCTACATAAAGGTTTTCCAGCAGGAATGGAACAATAGAAAATATTTTGAAATGGTATGTTATAGAACTAGAAGATCTACATAAATAATTTTTTTGTCTGATCTTGAATGGTGGAGCACTTAGTTGTGCCTTTATAATCACAAGAATGCTACAAATGAGGATTAGTCATCTGCCTGATCCAAACCTTATCCAGACTTATCCAGGAGCCTAAGGGAGGTAAAGTCTTAGTTTCTAATAAAATAATAGAACCTGTTACTGACAAAAAGATGGAAAAAAATTTTGAAGTTCCTTGGCATTTTGTTAAAATGTGAACAGAGGTGGCCACTGTTAGCACATAGGACATTACTGGAAAGCAAATCCTTTGTCCAATTTACAAATTTTTTTAACTGTGAACTGAAACTATTAATAAACTTATCCTTCCTGCTCTTTAGACTTCTACCACAACTGCTATTCAGATTTATTCACTACTTCCTTTTATTACAGACATGCCAAATCTGCTATATTGTCCACCTGGAAAAATGCCCACTGTTCACAGCCACTGAAGAAGCAGTCAGATACTAATTATTCGCATTGCAGCCAACCAAACTGTTTCCACTCTTACGAAAGTTTTAGAACAATGTATTATTTTTAACAATTTATTTTAAAGCACTTCCTTATGAAACTGATGTCTCAAACTTGAAGGTTTTGTCTCATTTGTACAAATGCCTTATTTTCAAATCTCATTTTGCTTAAAAACTTGTGGTTCCAAAAACTGTCTGGTGTCTCAGAATACAGAATTCCTTTTAGGAGACTCAGAGATACTTTTCCTGTGTAAGCACTGATTTTAATTAGATACTGCTGGATAGTGGCACAAGTAAAACAAAACACCAAAAAATAAAATCAAGCAAAAATTAGCAATGATACTTTACAACATAAAAAAGGGATAAAAAATATAAATTAATAGCATACCCAGAAAAGATAGGTCAAATTATTTTCAATTTGGGTTCCAAATGTTCATATGCAGACATCTAAAGTAGTCTAACATCTCCTGCCTCCTGCATTTTTCTACACAAAACGTGAAAAGAGTGAAGACAAAAGAAGAAAACCAGAGCAGCCCTACTGAAAATTAGACAAGCTTTGCATAAATATGTGTAGTGGTATTGTCTTTCTCGACAATGCTGATCTTTTTCAGACTTAACCAAATGAATGTTCAGGGTGAAGCTTGCAGAGCTGATGGCATTGGCAGGATTATTTAGAATCAGCCTCTTAGGATTGCCATTTTCATAGCGGCAGAGGCACGCCCTCAGAGTTTATTAAAACAAAAGGGAGAAAATGTACAGTAGATACAGTGTTTTCAATAGTACTATGCACATATTATCGCCATTGTGATTTCCCTTGTACAGACTTAACATTCAGTCCCAAAACACAGTTAACACTAACTAGTAAAATGAAGTTTATATGCAGCAATGCTCATTGAGGGGTTAGAGTATTGCAGAGCAGAATCTGTGGGAAAAAACACACATGCAGGTATATCGTCCTGCTGTTGTACACAGCCTGAAAAGATTAGCTGGCAGGTCAAAATGGTCCTTGAAGAGTCAGGGTTCTTGGGGTGGCCAGGCAAACAGAAGGAGACCTAGAAGCCGGCTGAGAAAGTAGGCAGCCCACTCCACCAAGTAGCTCTAGACAGCTGAAGCAGAAACCTTTCCCCACCTCCCATCCACATTTGATGCTTTTCCCAAGACATTTGAGCTTCTAGCTACTTCCATCCCCTCATCTATGTGCTGCCTGAATATTTAAGTGTTACTTCCCCAGGCTGCATCAGGTGCCTTGTCCAAATCCTCAGCTATGCTTTCTTGCTTCACTGATGCTTCTTTCCTTTGTCATCTTCTAGCTCCTAAGGATACTCTTCAGTGTCCAGTATTTGACTACCAGTGAGTTCCTTATACTCTTGAGACCTGTTTCCAACTTCAGCTCATATTTTCAAGACCTTTACTATTATCCCACATTAAAACACCACATCGTGATGACAGATACCCAGTGAGCTCTGGCACACAGTGCAAGTCCATATAAGAAACCCAGCTCGATGTTACTCATAAGCTTTTCACTTTTGGTTTAGGGTTCGTATCTGAACTCTGCTATGCTTTCAGTGCTGAAGTTGAGAGAAACTGCTTCTAGCCTTTTAGCATCCTAGGAGATGCTTCATTTCTTTGTAAACTTTTATATGGGGAAACTTCTAAAACTTAGCTGATCTTTCCAGTTCCACACAACAAAGCATCATACCCATTTCCACCTCGCTGTTGCTACTTGAAAACTTCCACAGTGCTCAACATCTTGGCCTTATAGCCTTTAGATTAATGCTGAGAACCGTCTCCTGGTTACTGAACTGCAGACTAAGTGGTTTCCAGGGACCCCACCAGTACGTTGTTATTAGCCTGATTCTGCCACCTTTACCACGCCTGCCCATCCTCTATATCTTTTCAGAAGAGGCTTCGTTGCTCTGATAAGCCTTGGTTGCTTTTTGGGGAACAGCAAGGGTCCATAAAATTGAATATAAAGTTTAGAATTAAAGGAAGGCTTCTTTGTTCACCACACACATAGATTTTTTTTTTTCATTTCAAAGCAGCAAAGAGGAATTTTATAATTCATTATAATTCATAAGCTTTAAGCAAACTGATTTTGGAACTTTTGATTTCAGGATGAGGAAGAACCTGCCCTGGAAGATAAAATTCTGGTTTAATTTATCACAATACAGTAACTCAAATACATAAACATTAAGCAGGAATTTCAAAATTGAATATAAATGTCCATTTTGAAATTAATTTGCATTGGCGATTTCTCTCACTCAGGATCTGATTAATGTATCACAGACCATTACATAGAAGGGTATGCAATAGTTCAAGCCTATAGGAAATAGTCTCTATGTACTGTCAAAGAAAGCAAATCATTTGCTTTGAGTTCCAGGGTGGATATTGTATGGTGGGGAAGGAGGTATTAGATTATTGCTGGAATCATTTCTAGGTCATAGTGAAATAAAATGAGCTTCAGTAGCAGCCAGCAAGAGTAACCAGGAATCTACAGCATGATGTATGGGGATTTGCTTATATTTTGACATTTATCCAGAATATAGAAATTCTCCAAGCCAGGTTTTCAAGTCTGGACCAATAAACCCTTTTACACTCACAAGAAAAACAAAAGCTTCTCCCAATGTGTAGCCAAAAGACTTTGGCACTTTGCTGCATCAGATGAGGTTTTTTGATAGCAGCACCAGGATACTTCAGTCTGACAAGGTCATCTTTAAGCTCTCTCACTTGTAGAAGGGAATCAAGGGAGACTTTCAACAACTCTTTTGAAAATTACTAAATCATCTTCCAGCTGGAAAGCTAGACAGAGACGGGAAAGCAGTAAGAGATCAAGCCACTTCTATGTCTATGTTGCATTATTATCAAAGGTTTGAAATAAGAACCAGAGATTGATTTCTGCCTCTGACAGGATAAGATATAGAAGAACATGGGTATTGTTTTGCATTTATATCCATTACTTTTAAACAGGCCTCAGCAAACTAAAGCTAATTTGAAAAAGGACTGGAAATTAGAAGCTCATTCCAATTCACCAAATTGTCATTAAAAAAAACACACAGTATATACCCATTACCTCCATTGCTCTCCAAAATGGCATTAAAGAGCAATAAATAATCACAGTACAATATCCACAATTTGTGATTGTGGATCATAAATGCCCAATTTTAGTTTGTGCCCTACTCCAGATAAAAAAGGCATCCATGCAGTCTGTACAAAAGTACTTCACAGTCTGGGAAAGAAGAGGTCGAGCCTAGTATGTTGCTGATGCTGGGATGTTACAGAGGACAGCCTACTGACAGACACCAGCTAAATGACTGAAGGAAATAACATTAAAGTCTGTTTGACTTCACCCCCTCTCCACCAGCATACTCACATAAGTCAAATATATGTTGATGGGACCAGAACTTTCACCTACATCATCCTGTCACCACTGGCTATCGGATTACATCACAATTTGCAAAGTATCCCAGTCCAGACAACATAGTCAAGAAAAGAACAAAACAAAACAAAAAAAACCAAACAAACAAACAAAAAAAAAAAACCACAAAAAAAAAGAAGCAGCAGCAATGTATTTCACCACAGAATATCATACAAATACAATGACTGGTGGTGTCAGCATGACAGCTGAGGAAAAAGAAGTTCTGACAAACCGCACGTGGTCCTGGTTTCTCTACTCACACCTGGGGAGAAGATTTTGATGCTCCTATTTGGACTGTCCTAATTCTAGCTAGTGAAAATGAGGCAAGCGTTGCAGCAGTTTGGGATCCCTCTTTCCTTGCATGAGCACACTGTAGAGCATTTTCTTTTCTGTTCCATAATACCACTTCAACTTCTTTCAATCTCTCTGTTTCACAAACACGGCCCCTCAGGGCCCATGAAAAAGTTCAAAGCAGGTCACAGACTGCTATGGGGTGAGAACAGACTGTATTAATTGTCTGCAATGGGGAAACTGAGTTGCTACCAGCAATTAGAGGAGGCTAATAGTTCTTTGGCTGATGCAAACACTTGTAGCCAGTAATTACAGCTATTGCATATTCCCCAGACCTGAAGAAATTGAACTCCTGCCATTTTGTCTGAGAAGTGGTAACTGACAGCTTAATTGACTTTTTTAGATGGAGAATGGGAATTCAAGCTGTATGCTAACAGTAAAGTTACTAATTGTAAATCAACTTTTTTTTTTTTTTTAATTGCAAAGAAGTTTTAAAAAAGAAACATGTGCAGTGTGGATGTAAATCCAGGGGTCTCATACTCAAGAGACTGGCAGCAAGACTCAAGGAAAAGCACTTCTTTTCAAACGTTTGGGAGACTGCTCTGCCGTATAACCTATCACACACAAAAGAGGAAGGTTATCAGAGCAGGGAAGAATAGAGTGAAGGATAAAAATTTTGGAAAATATCAAGCAGATTTGTGTGAGATAAAGGAATGAAGGACGATGGAAAAAATTATTACCTTTCATTTCTATTTCCTTCCCTCCTCAATTTTTGTTGCTAGCTATGCCTAATAAAAATCCAATAAAGAAATACCAAATAATTATTTTGTCCTTCCCCACACCTAGACAATTCAGTGAGATTTCCCTGCACAAACCCTTGTCAGTCCAGCTTCACAAGCAGCTTTCCTCTGTGTGGCACTGTTTCCTGTTCTTATGCTGTGAGCTTCAGCCTATTCCTCACCTTCTCGGCTCCCCATTTCTTTGCTGTTGTTGGCTGAGCTGATGGGATGGGAGGAGGCATTAGCAGAGAAGCATGAGGAGGCTGGGGACAGACAGCTCTGGGGCTTTCTTGAATCCCCAAGATAAAGTAAGCTGAAAAAAACATGTGAAGAAGGTTGAGCTCCACAAGCCCTTTGTTCTTGTGCAGGAGGAATGTATCAACAGAAAGGAGATGCAGAAAGGAAACAGATAAAGAGAGTTTGACTGTGGAAACAAGGAAGGTGGGAGCCATTCAATGTTCCTTGTTTCTACTCTCCAAACATGCCCATCTATATGTTTCCCCTCCACAAAAGTCCAAAAACTTTCCTTTGAATAGCCAATCCCATTCCTACAGGCAGAAACACTCTGAAAGAAGGTGAAAGAAACAAGAACTATAAAAGCAAACGGGATTTTGCATTGCCATTCCCAGAAAAAGACATTCCTGCCTTTGTCTCTCACCCATTCTTGTGTTCATGCAGGATTTGTCCTTAGACTTCCTTTGACCCATTCATTCTGATTACACAGAAAATCAGAGTGGGAAGAGATGGGCACCTGCCTTGATCATAGAACCACAGAATGGTCTGGGTTGGAAGGAACTTAAAGATCACCTAGTCCAAACCCGCTGCCACGGGCAGGGACACCTTCCATTAGATCAGGTTGTTCAGAGCCCTGTCCAACCTGACTTTGAACAATTCCAGAGATGGGGTATCCACAGCTTCTTGGGGCAACCTGCTCACCAACCTGATTGTAAAAAAATTCTTCCTTATTCCCAGTTTAAATCTACCCTCTTTCTGTTTAAAACTGTTGCCCCTTGTCCTGTCACTACAGGCTCTGGTAAAGAGTATTTCTCTTTCTTATAAGCCCCCTTTATATATTAAAAGGCTACTATAAGGTGTCCATGGAGATTTCACTTCTCCAGTCTGAACAGCCTCAGCCCACTCAGCCTTTCTTCACAGAAGAGGTGCTCCAACCCTCTGACCATTTTCCTGTCCCTCCTCTGGACTTGCGCCAACAGGCCCATGTCTTTCTTAGCTGGAGACACCAGAGCTGAATGCAGGACTCCAGGTGGGGTCTCACCAGAGCTGAGTAGAGGGGCAGAATCTCCTCCCTCAAACTGCTGGCCACACCGCTTTTGATGCAGCCCAGGATATGGGTGGTTTCTCGGCTGTGAGCCTACCTTGCCAGCTCATATTCAGTTTTTCATCCACCCCTACCTCTAAGTCCTTCTCCACAGGTCTGCTCTCAACCCCTTCACCCCTCAGCCCACATCCATGTTTGGGATTGCCCCAACGCAGGTGCAGGACCTTGCACTTGGCCTCGTTGAACTTGTGAGGTTCGCATGGGCCTACTCCTCAAGCCTGTCAAGGTCTCTCTGGATGGCATCCCTTCCCTCAAGCGAATCAACCGCTTGACATTCAGCTTGGTGTCAACTGCAAACTTCCTGAGGTTGCATGCAATCCCACTGTCTACATTATTAATCAAGATATTAAATAGTATTGGTCCCTGCAACAATGAAGGGATGAAGGGATCCTGCTTAAAGGGAAAAGTTTCCAGCTCCTTCAGGACAATAAAATATGAAATTCTAATGAACAAGTCCCTTCTGTGACAAGCCTTTTCCTGCCAGAGCCCAGGGACCCTGCAGCAGGATATTAAAGAGCAGAAAATTCCACTTCAGGTGACCCCTAGAGGTTTTTTTCAATAATACATATAACATCTAATAAAACTAACAAGATACCCTATATTAATTCCCACTTCGGTGAACATATTTCTTTCTTTCCTATTCCTGCCTACAAAAGCCATGTAATAGGGAATTTCTTGAAATAGTAGATCAGGTCTGGTCAAACAGCACAGCACTAATACAGCTGCAATATTAGCCATGGAGCTATTTTTAGTACACAATTTCCTTTGCTTTAGCTTTGAATATCATGCATGTGAAATCTAAAAATCATGTTCTGCTGACTATGCCCTTGCAACAGCTAAGCTCGTTTTGGGAGTCTTACCTCTTGTCCAAAAGACCTCCGGTTTCATAGGAGTTGTACTAATTAATGCTGTTAATCACTATGAAGCCTTGAGTCTGGGTACTATTAGGCATCTGATGAAGTTGGAAATTGAGAACTACGTATGTAAATGTAAAATCCATGAGTTAAGTTGCACAGCAAGAACACAAAAGATAGATTTAAAAGTGCTAAAGGGATGTAGCTGGGTATTTTCTAATTCTTTAATACACAATATACAGTCAAAGTAGAAGTAGTGGTTCTGACATCCCGAAAGGTTTACTAATTGCATGCTATCTACTCTAGGAAGAAACCTGATTTTCAGTCATGCTCTAACCAGAGGTCTTCAACTACCATGGGAAGTTTTCTTAGACTAAGAAATATACCTAGCTGGGAAGACACAGCATAACCAAAGACTCAGAGCTGCCTTTCATCTACCATGCAGAAGTCAGCAACCACCCTGGGAATGGAGGAAATCCCACAAGTTAAAAACAAAATCAGAAACGTACCTTGATATTAACAGCTAATTAAGAAGCAAATTATTAGTGGGTATGCAGGATTGGTAACCATCCTTATGTTTTAAGCTTTCATTCCTCTGCTACCTTGGAAGTTTACTATAAAAACTATTCCCCAGTTTGCTTTGATAGCAATAAAGTGCCTTCTAAAATGTGAGATCATGAACAGACTATCATTTCCATACCTCTGTTGATAAGACTATGTGAGCTAAAAATGCCAACATGATCTAATCAAGGTATGCAATATACTAGTTCAGAAAAGGTGATAGCAGTAACAAAATACTGTACATTTTTCCCATCTTATTGAGCACTGTAATGATAGCTCCACCTTGCTCAGCATTATTAAAGATTGAGTGCTCTGATCTACTCCATTTTGTTGTGGCAAGAAGGGAATATGACTAGTGAACAGAATGACTTTCAGAAGAAGTTATTTATTACAGCTAGGATTTATGTTCATTTAAACAAAATTTGGCATGATGAGTCTCCGTTCCTTAATGGCAGCTGTGCCTAATGGAATCACTGAGACAGTAAATTTTATGGCTTCAAAATTAGACCATGTAGTTCTGGGACTGGTATTGGAATGTACATTCTTTTTCACATAGTTTGATAATATACATAAAAATAACGAGAGAAAATTTGAAAGGTTAAAAATGTAGGATAACAGGAAGACCAAACTTAACTCTTGTAGAAGAAACTGAAACTCACGGTGACTTCAGCAATGCGATACTTGGAACGACTTGCTGCAAAATGAGTTTCACGTAGTACCTGAAACGTGGGAGTCTGAAAATTAATTAAGTATCAATTGAAAGTTTCTGTCACCAACGAAGAGGAACTGCACACAATGACGTTGACTTTTTTCCTTCAAATATTTATGAAGTTCCATTGTGAGAATATTACCTGCAGCACGTTTGTGAACAATGGTTGAAAAGGGACCTGATGCAAGAGACACAGTGGAGGCCCCTGCCCAGGCAATCGTCAATGCCCATCAGTAGTCTCCTCAGCCCTGACAGGCCCTTCATGAGGCTGTATCACCTAAGAATTCGATGGCTCATGAGGCTTTCTTACTCCGTATAGTCAAACCATATACTTATTTCTGATGTATTGTACTAACATTTTTGAGTAATCAGTCTGAATTGTACGGCATGAAAGCCAAGGACAGTCACTAGAAAATGGTGATGTTCCTTGCAATGTTATGCAAGATTGCTAAAATACCTACACTAAAATAATTTGTGAAGGGATGTTTTGTTGCTGAAGACTTTTCCTTTGTACATACAGAAGAATAAAAGATTTAGAAACTATTTCCTACTCATTTTTAATATCAGTGCCTATTTTTTCCCACTACTGTTATACTTGTTCTTCCTTTCCTTCTCCCAGCTTCAGTTCCTGGCTATGGGCTGAAAATAAGTCTTGCAATGTAAAGGACTCTGAGGAAGTTCTGGCCTACCTGTTTCCCACTCCAGTTGTGAAGCCATCCTGTAGCCTCTTGAATTTGCAAAGGATTTTTCAAAATTAGAAACTACCATTAAAATTACAACTTAACATCAAACAGACAGCTGTATTGCCCTGTGGCAGCGCAGGCTCTCCTACCTCTCACTCCTATGAAATTTCAGGTTTCACCCATTCAGCTCTTTCTGCAGGTGAAAATTTAGTGAAATGGGTCAGATTTCCAAACATCTAGGCATCTAAAAACTGCCTAAGCAGGATAGTACCAGGATCCATTGGAATGAAGCAGCTTAGCTGGAGCCTAGTTACGTATCAAAATCTGAACACCCCTCAGTTCTGTTCCAAATGTTCATTACATCTTTTAGGGACATTTTAACATGTTTGGGGTTTATTCACAGTCTATCACTTGAAGGACATTGTACTACTTTTAAAAGCTGGGTAGCCAGTACCTACCAGGCTGAAACGTGTCACCCACTGAAATACCCTAGTTCAAACCAGTCAAGTTTTTTTCCATTTAGTATCATTACACAGAAAAGGTCATGACCACTCTTTCCCAGGTCCTTCGCTTTAACGTTTGTTAGCCTACGTGGTAGAATATTAAAGGTTCTATATTATTAGAAGTAATGTGAAATTTCTCATTAGCTGGCATCAGAGAATCCTACGTGAGTGGGAAGTCAGTGGAAAAACAAAAAGAATAAATATGTATAGAAACCAAGATCCAAGACAACGCAAGAAGTGAAATACAGCTAAGGCTACTGCTGCAGCTATAACTCTCTAGATAAGTACTGGAGAAATGCAAAATTTTCCAAAACCAATCTGATTTATTTGCAGAGCAAGCAGAACTCTTCTGAACAAAATAATGAACAAAAGTGGGGCTTTTTAATATTGCACTACTGTATTTGTTTACTAATGTACTGTTAAGTGCAAAAGAAAAGACAGTTACATTAATGTGCTTAAAAGTATCAGGAATATTGCATGGTTAGAAAGAGTGAAACTTCTGAGCCATGCCAATTTTATATGAGCATCTAACAAAGAGATACTTTTGAGATTTTTCTAACAGATCTGAGATTGCCAAGTGTGGCATGAAGTTTTGGAGGAAGTGTAGCATGTGTCACTCAAGGCAAGATTGTAATGGAGATCAGAAAAGCCTTGCTGAAGAAATAACTGCTTAAAAAGATGATAATTCTCATTTAAGAAACATGACTAAAACTTACCAAACTTCAGAACATAACTAGATCACTCTGAAGTATTTTGAGGCAAAACAAAACAATGTCTTATGCACCTAGGACAAAAAAGCACAGATGCCGGAGCAGATAAAAATGAAAGTTTTATAGAGGATTCTGTAAACAAAACCTAGGATGAACTAGCACTGGAGGATTTTACAGTCATGCAAGTATAAGCAGTGTCCTGATTTGGAGCACAGCTATTATATTTTAACAGTGCAAAACCTTTCTGCAAAAACCTGCGGAAAAGCACAGGTTGTATTTAATAAGGGAAAAAATATAGGCATTCTGTACAATGCAAATTACTACACAGCACTTTGAACAGAGATGATAAAAAACTGAGAAGATTTTGTTGTCACAGGCACTGCACAGTGACAGCTACATCTAGTGACTGGAATATTAGCTTGAACAAAAATAACCTAGAAGCTGGTCACTTACGCATGATCTATGTGACACCTGAAGAAACAATAGCAAGTTTGAAGAAATATCTAGTTGAACATAGTGAGGTAAAACTCAAAGTATAGGTATTGGGCTTGCATGGCAAAATTTTGGTAGCGGGGGGGCTACAGAAGTGGATTCTGTGAGAAGCTGCTAGAAGCTTCCCCCATGTCCGATGGAAGCAATGCCAGCCGGCTCCAAGACGGAACCACCGCTTGCTAAAGCTAAGCCCACCAGCAACAGTGGCAGAACCTCTGGGGTAACATATTTAAGAAGCAAGGAGGGGGAAACCTCAGCAACAGCAGCCAGAGAGAGGAGTGAGACTATGTGAGAGCAACATCCCCGCAGCCCCCAGGTCAGTGCAGGAGGGGCAGGGGGGCTCCAGGCGCCGGAGCAGAGATTCCCCTGCAGCCCGTGGTGCAGCCCACGGTGGGGCAGGCTGTGCCCCTCAGCCCGTGGGGGTCCGTGGTGGAGCAGATCCCCACCTGCAGCCCGTGGAGGACCCCACGCCAGAGCAGGTGGGTGCCCAAAGGAGGCTGTGACCCCGTGGGAAGCCCAGGCTGGGGCAGGGTCCTGGCAGCGCCTGTGACCCCGCGGGGAGAGGAGCCCAGGCTGGGGCAGGGTCCTGGCAGGGCCTGTGACCCCGCGGGGAGAGGAGCCCAGGCTGGGGCAGGGTCCTGGCAGCGCCTGTGACCCCGCGGGGGAGGAGCCCAGGCTGGGGCAGGGTCCTGGCAGCGCCTGTGACCCCGCGGGGAGAGGAGCCCAGGCTGGGGCAGGGTCCTGGCAGCGCCTGTGACCCCGCGGGGACCCAGGCTGGGGCAGGCTGTGGAGAACTGCAGCCCGTGGGCAGGGCTGACACCGGAGCAGCTGATGGAGGACTGTCTCCCGCGGGAGGGACCCCAGGCTGGAGCAGGGCAGTGTGAGGAGCCTCCCCCTGCGAGGCAGGAGCGGCAGAGACAGCGTGTGATGGACTGACCGCAGCCCCCGCTCCCGTCCCCCTGCGCTGCTGGGCGGGGGGGGGACAGAAACCGGGGGTGAAGTCGAGCCTGGGGGGAAGGGAGGGGTGGCGGGAAGGTGCTTTTAAGATTTGGGTTTATTTCTCATTACCCTACTCTGATTTGATTGGTAATAAATTAAACTCATTTGTTTCCCCGAGTAGAGTCATTTTTGCCCATGACAGGAGCTGCTGAGTGATCTCCCTGTCCTTATCTTGACCCACAATCTTTTCATAATATTTTCTGTCCCCTTTCCAGCTGAGGAAGGGAGTGATAGAGCAGCTTTGGTGGGCACCTGGCCTCCAGCCTGGGTCAACCCACCACATCATATAGCAAAGAAATTGTTCCTCCTCACAAGCTGAAAGTAAAGAAAAAAGTCCCCCAAGAGATAAGGTATGTAGTTGTTTCACAAAATAGCCTTTCTGCTGATGAAAATGTCAGATGTTAAGAGTAAGATTAATCTGCTCAAAAGTAGACATCTCAAAGACAGGTACTTCTAGACATACTATATTGTCTTAAAGTAGATATTTTAAGTGGTTACATGAATTAAGACAGTTTGTTCACTTCATCTTGGAAATCTAGAAGATATTCTCAGAACTAGACATGTACAGTATAATGTTAGCAGAACTGAATCCCCCCCTTAAATGTCACTGAGTGTATTTTGTAAAAGGACAAAACCCTGTACACGTAGAACAAAGATCAGAGCAAGATATTCTATACATAAATATGCTCAAAACCCCAGAAAATGCCAAACAGAAAAATTTATAATGTAATCTAGCTATGTCAGATCTTTGGTCCAACCATGGCATAAATTCCATGTCTATATGTTGGGAAAATTACGAACAGGTTCTGTATTCTCAATAATTAGCAGCAGAATTAACTGCTAATAATTAACAGAATTAACTCAGTACAACTGCTGAATATGCAGCCTCAGGTAGGTGTTAAGTTGTTGAATGGACAGTTAAAACAGCTACAGAATCAAGATCTTCATTTGCCACTGCACTATTTTTTCTGAAATGTTTAGTGTAAGTCTTAGAATGAGACTATTTGATTACATATATGGTCACTGGAGTTGAAAACAGAAGTATCAAACATTTTCCCCAAGTCCCTTTTTTATAAGAAATGACTGAAATATATTGTAAGAAAAAAAATCACTTGAGCTAAAGTTTTTGCATATAAAGTACATCTATGCCATTGCAGATTAGCACCAAAAAGTGGTAATTTCTTATGAAGCTGTTCCTTGCTCCTTAAATTAAAGAACAGCAGTTTAGTACAGTGGGAGGCACAACAACCTCTCCCACAAAAGAAAGACCACAACTGTTTTTTTATTTTGCCTAAAAGGTCAGAAAAAAAAGCAGGCCACGGATTAACCGGTGGATTAAACAGCAGCAGAGAAAGGACCAAGGAGAACTGTGTAAAGAGTAAACCCTGAGATTTTAAGATCCAAGTTGTAAAGGAGACTGACTGAGAAATATTCAATACTGCACTTTTCAAAAATGTAAAGCAACAGCAACTGGCCTTTTGAAAGTGGAAATCTTAGACCCACTGAACACAAGCTCAGACTAGCACATGTATTTAAATACAGAGGCCTCTTCTCTCTTGTAGAAGCTCTTTTCTCTGATGTTTGCTCAGTATGTTAATATAACAACGGTCTGTAACAGTTCTAAGGTCAGATCTAGATTTTTCACTAGTCACTAGCCAAGAACACTGTGTTTGTAGCAGAGGCTCAGGAAAAAAATAAGCATCTCACGATTGTCTTTTGAACCCCCTTTAACAGCAGAACACAGTTCAATCAACATTTTTTCAACCTGCAACACCTTTTGAAATTCTCCAGGTATTACATACATTTTTATATAATGTAAATCGAACACATTTGCAGCAGGTTCTGGTTTATGGTCCCAGGGAAGACAGCAGCTAAGGTCAAAGGGTAGTAACAAGCTAAAATGTTCCCTCAGATTAAGGCTGCTAGATTAAAACAGCTCCCTGCATCTCCCCATAAACTGTGAATTGGGCCAGACTGATAGCATGCCCAAGTTAACACAAAGCTCATGATCTGCCTAGGGCTGCAACACCACAAATGAGTAGGAATGCTGCTCAATTCCGTAGCCAAAGCCTGAGGGGACAAAACCCTGACCGTAGCTGAGATGACAAGGGCCTTACAAGTGTATTAGATATGTCTAGGGTAGGACTGAGAGCCCTGCTTTAGTCATGCTGATCTCAGACTGACAACAAAACTACCAGTGGAGGTGGAGAAATACATGAAGATTGACAATGACAAGACTGTAGCACAGAGGTATGCCCAAAGGTTTTCCACAAAGAGATGGTAGTTGAACTCATGGTTGCAGATGGGACTAGATTCTGTGTCAGGAAGAAAACCAGGGACAGAACTTTGCATCATCCCCTGCAAAGCGGATGATGGGGATCCACAAAAACAGCATGGGAATCATTTTGTTCACAGTGTTAGTACAACACTGGAGATTGTTTCTCTCTACTTGTTTTCATTTATCTTTATTCATATCTTGCAATAGCAATTTTCTGTTTGGCAAGCGGACACTTTTCTGAGACATGCTGCCTTCTGACCTCGCTCTGTGTGTACTTTTTTTCCTTCCTCTTCATCTGCCTAAATTTACTCACTGAGAACAAAGACATCATTGTACTAGACCAGTGGTCTATCTGTTCTAGAAAGCTGTTTCCAGTTGTAGTTAGCACCAGATGTTTCCTAAGGAAGCATCCTCATGGTCAAAATATTGAATATCCTCAGTGAACGTTCAAATGTACCAAATGCAAGGAATACCACCAAGTGCGTATAATACAGGTCTTTTTTTTTGCATGCTTTGTTAATATCCTTCCTTATAGGTAAGACAATAGTATGTTGTGGTAAATTGTAACATATTCTCTCATAGTGCACTTCTTTAAAAATTTTGAAAGATTTAAGAAGATGGTGGTTTATTTCACTACTCACCAAAAAAACCCTTAGTATTTCTTGCTGTGTAAACCATTTCAGTGATTTGTATAATGTTGACAACCTACCACAAGTTGATGAGTGCTCTAAGTTCTTGTAAGCCTCAATGGAGGCTGGAGTCTCTTGAGAACAATTCCTAAATTCATAGTCCTGAAGCTTTTCAGAACACAAGTTATTTGCCTTGCTTCTATGAAACTGCCACTGCTTTCATCAACAATTTCATCGTAACTTAGTGGATCTTGCTATTTCATTGTGCAAAATTACATAAAATGGGGGCTGTCACCCATAGCTATTGAAATATTTATTGAAGTCATGCCCATACTGATCAGACCGCAGGGTAAAGATTTTAGCTTTCTTTTTACGTAGGAATTCAGGAAATAAAACTTTTTCAGGATGCATTTCTTCATTTTCTCTTTGCTTGTTTCTGGATTCTATTTCCACTTGTTTAATCAGCCTGTTTCTGCCTTTTGTGGCTTCCAAAAGCATATTCCCTCAATCGTAACATATACATGAACTGTCTCCTGAGCCATATCTCTGTGCCAAATAACTGTTGAGGAGCTAGTATAAAGTCCTTGTTTCATTCAAAGCAGGTTTTAAATTTTAGCAAATGTTCTGAATTACAAGGAAAATGTCTCTGAGTTTATTTCCTTTTCCAAATTAATAATTCTTTTGTATAAAGTATTTTTGCTTTTTCGAAAGCCTGAGAAATTACAGCTATAGTAAATGAAGTCCAATGAGGCAGAGATAGAGCACATGTTAATTTTAAAACAGGAGGTAGGTCTTTCATAACAATTTTATCAAGCTGTCGCCTCAGAGTGGCCACCTCTGAGAAGCTGTCAACTTCACTGATAGAAATGAAGTTGGAATAAGGGAAGATTGCCAAGCACGGTCTGCTCCAAAGGCCCATAAGCAACTGCAGCCACCACCAGTTCAAGAGACAGTGGAGTGAGCTTCTAGGACTATTCTGGGCATGCCCCCATGCTCTTCAAAACTCTGGGGCCCCGTAGAAAACTGTAGTACTGTTGAATATGTTGGTGGTATACTGACTATGAAATTTTGTCTTGTACAAGCAATCAAAGTGTGGACCACTTCAAGTGGTTTTAACTGTTCACTATGTATAACATTTAATTCTGCTTTAAATTAGTCTACTTCCATCTTCCAGCTGCTGGATCTTGTTGGAGTTTGAACTGCTAGACTGAAGAGACCACTGTTAAATTTCTATTCCCCATATACTTTCCAAAATCTTCCCTTTATATCTGGGGGTTTTTTTAGTTTAGTTTATTTTTTTTTTCTCTCAGTGAGAAAGAACAGCTTGACAAGCAGACTTATCCTAAACTTGCTATTATAAAGCATGTTTTTCAATTTTTTTAATAATTCTTATGGTTTTCCTCAGTTACCAGTGGCTGCCTTTGAACATGGCTATCAAAACCAGAGATAGAATGCCAGTTATGCTAAGGTAAAAGACAAATATAAGCCAAAAAGCATCCCAATTGCTATATTATTCATCTGCCTATGCATCTAAAGATTACATTAATCTTTTCTCCACTGCAGTGCTCCAGGAGCTGCTTACTCACCACAAGCTCCAGTTTTTTGATCCCGCTCTTACCACCACTTCCATCTTCCCTCCTTTTTTGTCTGTAGTTAAGCCAGAATTCCTTGTTCCTAGATGTCTGACTTCTCTAAATTCAGTCATCCAAGTCACCTGGATCACTTTTTCTTCCACTCATAGCCTTTCTCTTGAAAAATTTTCAAGTTTATCAGGTTTGGGTGCCCTGAAGAGCAAGCAGCTGAAAAGCACACAGTGTTTAAATAACGCCTTTCAGCTTGGATGTCACTTCTAACTAACTGCTGTGACATAAGGAACAGAAACCCCTGAGGAATAACTGAGAAACTGTTCAGCTCTTGAGTAAGAAAGATTTTTGCCATCACTGGTACCTTTTGCTGTCTGACAAGAAGATAGCTCTCCTTGACCTACTGCAAGTTGAAATTTACTTCCTAGACATTTACACACCCGCTAGGTACTTCCTCCAGTATGAGAAAGTCCTAGAAAGGCATTCAGTTCAAGACATTTTTCCTATTCCCAGTGATTTGCTAAGCTTCAGGGGGTTTCCCACTGCCTCCTTGTAATGGGCTGGGTTACAAAATCCAGAAATAGACCTCCTCCCTTGAGGACTTACTCATGCATGCAGGAACAGCCTGTGGCCGGTGCTGACCGGCCTTGGCTCGTCAACAATGGAGAAACAAGCTGGGGCTTTGACCCTCTAATTTAATTCTTTTCCTTGGTCCCTAGTCACTCTGCTCTTGATATTACAGAAAACTCTCTCTCTGCTAACGTCATTCAGGAAAACAAATGTTCTTCACGGTGGGGTGGCCATGCAGGGTGCTCGCACCCTCTTGTGGTGCTCAGCAGGGGCCCCGTGGGCAGCCTGCCCCCCGGCTGCCATCCCGCTTCCCTGGGCATCCCACTCCCCCAGGCAGCACCCTGCACAGCTCCTCAGCTGGACAGATGTTTGGAGCCCAGCCCAGTTAGCAGGGGTCTGGGGAAAGCAACAAAAGTGTCAGTCAATGAGCTCAAGCAGCTTTGAAATAGCTACTGGTTGGGTCTCCTAAGAGACAAGGTGTCTCCATAAAATGATGGAGACACATCTTTTTGAAAGATTTGGTCTTATCCAATAATTTTTTTACTCCCTAAAGTTGTAGAGTGAAAAATCCATTTCCATAACCATAAACACAGGCAAACAACATTTCAGTGAAAAGCTCAACCGCTATGAAATAGATTTATCTGCCCCTCATCCTTACCTTCAGCTGTCATACACTGGCTGTCTAGAAAGACAAACAACAAATTTTAAGGAAATAGAACAATATGTGAAATTTAATATCTGCCTTTCTAATACATCTCCATTTAAAACTACATTTAAAGTGTGTTTTACTTTAAAGTCAAAAGGAAACAAACTATCAAACATCTAATGTGGAAATAACATCTGATTTCAAAGATATGGAAAAATATTATTTCAATAACAGTTTCTAACATTGTTATTCATGTTTCAATGAATAATAATTAAAAAAATATTTCAATTAGTCTATTTTACCATAAGGATTTACTAATAATTTTATTACTTCCAGTTAACTTAGTATACTCTCAGACTTTTTCAAGTCATAGATAAAATGCAAATTAACTTATAATGAGAAGCTAAGTGGTACAATTATGCTGATTCACTTAGGGTTTATGTTTTATCAGTCAGGGTAGTTTTAATCATTCAGTTGTCATAACTGGAGGTTCAACTTTAAAAAAAATGCTGGAGAGAAAGTAGGAGAAAGCCACAGGGATAATGTCCCTGAAAATTCTCCCTACTCCAAGAGAAACATTTCTGTTATAGATCAGAATCTATAGTAGTAAGGCCTATATAAAAAGATGCCCTCAAGAATTTCCTGCACAATTTCTGGGACAAATCTTAGACCAGCTGGAAAAAAAAAAAAAAAAAATCAGTGGGATCAAAAGCACCTGCCTCATCTTTTTCTTTATCAGAAACATCTGAGTCCTTCTCGAGGTATTACTGCATTGCTGTAACCCAGAGACAAATTCAGTAGAAGTAGAGTTTTTCTGTAAATGGCAGCTCATACAGATTGCAAATCACTTTTAATTCAATTAATGAGTAAATATTTTACATTCAAGTACATCCCAAGTATAGAACCATAAAAATCACTATGTATGATTCAGAGATAGCTTTCTTTTAAAAGAAAAGATCTAGAAGTAAAGTTCAATTACTTTTACATATACTCATTGCTCTGTATGTATACATATATATACACACACATAGCATTTATATGTAAATAGAATGTAGTTTTGGAAATTTGAAGAAAGAGGAAAACAAAACAGAAAAAATGTAAAAATGTTCTGGGCTCACAAATTTAATCTTTTAATTAAATTTGTGTTAATAACTAATTTATTCAGTTGGATGGAGAAACTGAAAGGTCACTTGTTTTCTTGAGCTGCGCTAAATCCCTGGGCAGGAGACAATTCACCTGCCATCTATTTCCCAGATCAGATAGTGGGATGGTTGCAAAACATCAGTTTAGTCACTTCTTAGGTTTGTACGGTGTGATCACTTTAGACAGAGATCACAGAGCTCCCCCAACACATAAACAAGATTTCCAGAGTAGAGAATTCTCTGGTCAACAAGCACAAGTGTAAGAACAAATATTGGTTAACGATTTCACTGCAGAATGCACATTGATTCACACTGAGTGTGATCTCTTGTTACAATAATTGTATGCAGGTAAGAGTTAAATATTTTTATCAGCTGAAACGTTTTGGGGTTTTTTTGACTGCTGATAATACTAGTTGAACATTTCATGTGTAATTCCCCAAAAAGCCATACCTTTCACACATGACTATTGTTACCCCAAGCTGATTTCTACATTCCCTGCAAGAGAACAATGTCTAGAAGTATTTAATGCAAGCATTCAGAATTGATTGTGTTTTGTGCTATGATAGTGAAAGGCTCTGCACTAACATGAGGCTGCTATGCTGTAATGGTCACAGACTAGAAAGAGGGTGGCGGTAGAACGGTCTTCACTGTTCCGTTACCTCACCTCAGCCTGGTCTTAGGGAACAAGATGTTGCTATTATGGCACTGGTGGATACATGTCACCATGGACTTTCCTGTGGGGCCACAGAGCCAGTTTTAAGCACAAAATTTCTAGGCAAACCTCCATGAAGTGGCTAGTTCCATCAGAAGACTTGAAAAATGATGTCAGGGTCATTAGATGTCCTTATATTTCCTTTATTGTAAACAGATGCCTCTTTCAGCTTGCCATTGATGCCGAAGAGTCAAAAAAAGTTTGGGGTATTTTTGCAATACATTGCATTAGCACTGGTCTTGCCAAAAAGATGTCAATAGTCCAGCGACTGCTACTGAAACAATACAGTTATACAGAGGTATTACTAATGCACCTCTCCCTGTGGTATCAAAGCATTTGTCTTTATGATCTAAATCACTTAAATCATTACAGCCAAATCAGAATATCTACTCTACTGTAAAACAGAAAAGTATTAATCTTTTGGGAAGTCCTATTTTCCATTACTCCAAATCTGGGAATCTGTTGTGTTTTTCAAATTTCTATAGAAAATTTAGGCTTTGGTTTTTTACTTGCTATTCTACTTAGCAGTATTCCCAAGCACAATGTGAAAAGAAAGGATGTTTATCTAATATTTGAATATTTTATTAAATAATAAACATCTCTACTGCTGCTTGAAAAAATATTTCTCAGCCCATTTTTTGAAAGTAAAAGAAATCAGACACAGACACCTGATTAAAAGTGGATTGTCGTGTTCTTACCCCATTCAAATATAATCATTATAGTGGATTTTAAATAACATAATGGCTTATTTTGACATAGAACCATACAAAGTATGAAGTTGCTATTCTTGAAATTGCCCTTTACCCTCCCATCTCAGTCCTGTATATGAAACAGTAGTGCTCTGTTTCTAAGTTGGCTTCAAATCACTAGTGTGTTTCTCATTTATAAAACACTTTTTACAGCCTAATTGGGAGCAGTTTAATTCCCAGATTCTCAGCTCCTTACTACACCAGTTAAGAGTCCAATTGACTGTAACAATTCAGAAAGAGGTTCTTTTGGAGCCTTTACAAAATGTCATGTAAACTGGTGTTCAGGGACTTAAAAAAATTATTTATATTATATTTAACTAGAATATTATTCACATGATGAGAGTCCCATGTACATTATGACATAACGGACTGTACACACTTAGAAGAAGTGGTCATAGTTTATGGCCTCAAGGCCAATGAACCTTTTAGCATGGAAAATGGTCCGTAGCCTAGTGCATAACCCCAGTATCGTATCACCAGAGGAACTTACAGATTTGAGATGCTCATTACTTGTTCAGTCATCTAATTCTGTCCCCTAAGTCTTTATCAGTGTTAATGAGTATCCCACCTAATCTTGTTACAATTATTAAATCATACTTATTCATCATTTCCCTTTGAAAGTTGGATAAACTATCTGACTTCTGTATAGCACATATCCTCAGGGTCCATTGTAAAAGCCCTTTGTTAAAGCCAAGCAATCTGTTTTTCTATTAGTTCTTAATAAAAATCATCAAAAATTGTGGAGCTTTTCCCATAGATGTAATTACTACACATTTTTCAGCTGTGGCTCTCCAGTAACATAGCACGAGTTATAACTGGAGGAAAATTATAAAAGCATTTGTTTGAGGGTTTTTTAAACTATTTCTAAAACAATTCCTTCATTATCTCCTGCACTTTGGCAGTTGGATGATTCTTACAAGATGTGCTACAGATACAAGAACTTTTGCTGCATGGGTGAATCCCCCAGTCGGGAGAGGCAGAACGTGTTCTGCAGAAATAATCAATACCAATAGCCTTTCTCTTGGAGGGCTTTTAGTATAGAAACAAAAGTGATGCCTGTAGAGTTCAGGCATTTGAACTGAATGAATCAAGATGCAGAGAGAGACCAGTGGCAAGATTTGGTGGGGTTCTGCTGCTCCAAGGTGGCACAACTGGACTTTTGGGTTCCATTTCCAGCATTATTAATCAACTGGAAGGTTATGGTGAAAGAACACCTTCATTTCTCATTCCTCCCATTCTCCACATTCACCATCTGTGTTATCTCATTAGATTTTTAATTGTGTGGAGCAGGGACTGTTAATATGCATTCATAACTCCAGATCTTTATAGAGGCTTCCAGCAGGACTTATAATACAAATCATAAATAATAAAATCAGAACATATTGCTTGGAAATTGTTTTGACAGTCTTATAAACAAAAGCATTCTTCATCTAACACCAAAAATTTATGTCTTGACTACCTGTCAGAAATAGAAATACAGAAATAGAAAATACAGAAATACAAAGGAGATGTCACATATTTTCTGTTGTGAGAATTTCAACCCAACCCTTCTCCTCCACATGTTGATAGCAAGTCAATCACGTACTAAGCTACCTGAGAGCAGACCCAGGAACTGTATTTCCTTTATAGACCAAATGTTAACATCACAACTTCCTGCATATGATCATTACAGTCACATAAGAGATCCCTAGATCCAAGCAGGGAGAAATTGCCTGGCAGAATTTTCATATCATTTATAATGATAATTTTTCTTGTACAAGCTTAAAAAAAAAAAAAAAAGATAGTTTTAAAAAATATCTGAACAGCAAAGAAACATAACTTTGTATTCCTTAGTCATAGTTCAAACATGCAAACATATAAATAAGCTTAAATTTCCTTTCTGTTTCTGTTGCAGGTAAAGTATGTTTACATGCTCTGAGACACTTAGCATACAGTCATTTTCTAAAGAAAATAAGGACATGAACATGCAGGGGGATATAGAAGCCGAGGAGCTTTATGAACCATCCTGTGCCAAACTTTCTAGCCTGGCAGGTTCCCTTTATGGCAGGTCAATGACACAGCAAAACCTAAACCACCTGATGCACTCTTGGAAATTTTTGCATGTAGTGCTTTCTGATTCTGCTGTCCTACACCTCAGAGTCATCAAGCATGTGACATTCACTTTGCACAGTTCAATGCAGTTGCACCCAAAGGTGAGATTGACGTTCTTGTGTGGGTTGCATTACATTACAGGTATAGCAGCTGTGTTTATTTACTGTTCTTACAGAAGGTACCATATTAAACTTACTGCTAAGTGTTACATTAAAGACTAGAACCAGAAAGTTAATGCAAAGCACACCTTGACCTTCTGCTCCAGCAGGTGCCACTGGTGGAACATACAACAGATATGCAGATTGATACAATAACAAACTGATGAGCTGCACCAAAGCAGCACAATCTAATTCCTGTAGGCAAAACATTTTCAGAAAGCCCAAAGGGGCTGCTATGCACAACAGGAGAAACATTTGAGAAATAAAAATGATTTAATACATCCTTTCAGAACAGACAGCCTTGAAATGAGAGTAGCTTATTTTGTAACAGATAGGGCAGAATTCAGAGCATATATGTAGGTAAAATGCTAGAATTAACCTTCTACTTCATGAGAGGCAGCTTCTTCTCACAAGTTTGTGACTACCTTCTGTATGGACAATTACCTTAAAGTGTATCGTATTGATCTGCAATATACTTTGCAAATGTCAATATATGCCTAGCCTTGCTGCCTGCAGCACACGAGGAAGTAAAATGAAAATGAGTCTGGGTTTAATGACATGTAACCACCTTGGATGAATAATGTATATATGGTCAATCCTCAATACTCAGGAGACCATCAGCCTAACTTTAATGTTTGAGATAAGCAACTATATGTTTTAGATTTATCACTTGAGTCCTAATGCACTTGCCAAAGGGCATTAATATTTAAATATTGAAAAATATACTATCAGCAGAAAAATAGATAGATTTACTGTTAGGGAGGTCCTCTTTGATTAGCCTTGACATATACCTGTTATTCTGGAGAGTTTAGGAAAGCTGCTAGTCTTTTCACCTGATTCCACGGTATGGAAGATATTTAACTTCCTATCTTTAGCCAAAAAATATATGCTGAAGTCAGTTGTATCACAGCCAGGTAGCTGTGATACAGTCAAGGGTCCTCTGTAATCTCTATACAGTCTGGTATATGTATATAAGAATTGTTTCAGAAAAGATGAACTTGATTTCTTTTGAAGTCATGAGACCTCAGAACACAGAAAAAGGGAATCATCCAAATCCAGCAGTAACAGAAGTAACAGAAGAAAAGCTGTTATAACACATCTGTTATCAAATAAGCAATTTTTATTATTCTTCTTGAATCATCCTGGAAACAGTTTAAAACATAACATGGCTCCTACAGATTGTATTTGTCTCAATCTTTGTTTTTTTTGCTGACTAGTTAATGTGGTACTAGTTGACATATTTGGGAAGTGACTCCCCATGTTATTGCTAGAGCAGGTACAGAATGGGCAACACTGTAGTATTTGTCTCCAGGCCGCCTAGCAGACATTAATTTAGCTTTGTTTAGGAGACACTGCCACTGTTGCTAAAAAATATTCAGATTTCAAACCCATTTAACATTTGGCCACACATTAAGCTTCTTGGTAGAGACACTGGTTTCTTCCATTGCGTTGCTCTTCATAGACAGCAGAGAGATTGATTTCACATTTCTCATATGAGTGCAAATAAGAGGTATTTCTTCAGATTTGAACTGCACAGTAGAATAATGTGTTCCACTATGCTAAGTACAAAAATATTTTTTTTTAGTTTGAATTTTTTTAGTTTGGTTTCTCAATGTGTTGAGTATAGTTAAATAATATATTTTCTGATAGCTACCGGTTCCATTCATTAGAAGCTTCATGTAAAGAAATACTGAGCAAGCAAGAACAAACAATTCTGATCATCTTCATCTGCTGCTCTAACAAATCAAGGTCTCAGAAAGTTTATAGATGGATTCTATTCTCATGATGTCAGTAAAAAACTAAGTCTAACACTAAAAGATGGCAAATTCACTTGCCACACTGTTTTCCCAAAGGTGCTCTGAAAGGACCCAGGAGAAACAAACCTCACAGCAGATGTTGTTTAATAGCAGCACGGAGAGCATGAGTCCAGGCAATTGGATAATCCCCCCTGAAATTTCTCCAAGATCATTAAGGTGCATGTTTATCTAAAGAATGTCTTTGAAACTATACAGAAGTAAAATACTATCAAAATTACATTTAAATATATATATAATATATATGAATAATATATAGTTTTAGGGAGTAGAGCATATTTTTTACAGTCTCCTTCGTCCAGAAGAAAAAGGTTGAAGTATCCTTCAGAGTTCTTCCCAAAGCACTGAACCAGGCCTGTAGCATAAAATGGAAGTATTTTATTGCTCCATGGACACGAGTAAGCTATTATTGCACAGAACTTGGTCCATTATGTCATTTTCATCCAGTTAGAAACCATTTGTGAAACACAGTTTACAAAAGAAAATTAAACTCGGTTTGAAAAAGCCCCATCAGTGATTGCTGCTGTCTTAGATGCAGGTTCTACAGAAGAGTAAGCATGGGGCCAGGAAGCTGATCAGTCTTCATACGTGAAAATGCCATCTAATTTTTATTTTAAAGCCTTGAATTTGTGTTCATCATTTGGAGGGAAAAAAAAAAAAATATTATTGTTCACATATTTATATATTTTATATCAAATTACAGGGAAAATTAATCTTAACTGAAAAAAACTAGCAGGAAATCTCTGATTTGATAAGTCTATTATCGAGACCTTAATTATGGAAGAGAAGGTCACCTACTTAACAATAAAAACATTTTTTCTGCTTTAAAAGATTTTATTCAAATTCTGTGATTAAATTTTTTAATTTGTTTTTTAAATTTCATTTTAGCATTCTACTCCATTGAGTTTTGTATTGTGGCTTTGAACAAGATATACAGTTATATGTAAAACATTAGTAACTGTTTTTCATGCTTCACAGAGAATATCTGATAAAAGCCTTTAGTCGCCGATTGTTAAACTACTAAATGACTAATCAGGGCCACATACATATGTGGCAAATCCATTCAGTCAGAAGATGAAAGTACAACAACTCATGATGTCAAAGCAGAAAGATACTTCCATTTGCATGATATGTAAGATATTTGTTTTACATTTTAGAAAGAGATAAATTTATGCAAAAAAATATAAAGTTATTGTCTATCAATTACACTATGTATTACAATGCAGTGACTACAATGCAGTTAGCATTCACTAAGATTCTAGGACATTCAACAAGTCATAAGCGATCTCTGTCATCTTTTCAAAGGAAAAGCTTTCATTTTATACCCCAAAACTTATTCTCAAGCAATCCTTTTCAAAAATTATTGACTTCATAAAGACTCCAAAATGCTCTTCTAAGATTTAATAATTATACCTTCACTACTGAGCATTTCCTAAAAAACTTTGTATTACAAATTACTAAAACCGCTGAAGCCTCCTTTCAAGATGTTGACATACCAAAGTTCAGGGCTATATCAAATTATTCCATAATAATTTTGCACTGTAAAAGTATCTAAATCAATCTAAAATTTACTGGGGAACTGCTTATCCATGAATGTTTAACTTACACTACATCTTCTGGGAAAAGGTTAATATCCAGAGCAAGACAGATGAGGCAATAATTTATTTTACAGCCATTCAAGTTTAAAGACTTTCAAAGATGCATTCTGTAGTTATAGGAAAGAGGAATGTCTGGAGTCATCTGGAAGCAAATTTTTGATGGAACTACAGAAGTATTTTTTAAAATAAGCTGAATAAAGGACAACTGAAACTCTGTATAAAATATTGTTCTACAAAAGCATAAAAATATCCAGTCAGTAGTAAAATTTAAGAACCATAGAAAATTGAGCTTGAAGGGGAACATGAAAGTTCATAGGATCACAGAATCATAGAACAGTTTGGGTTGGAAGCAACCTCAAAGATCATCTAGTTCCAAGCCCCCTGCCATGTGCAGGGACACCTTCCACTACACCAGGTTGGTCAAAGCCTCATCCAAGCCAGCTGTGAACATGCCTAGGCATGGGGCATCCACAACTTTTCTGGGCAGCCTGGTCCAGTGCCTCATCCCCCTCGCAGCAAAGAATGTCTTCCTAATGTTTAATCTCAATCTACCCTCCTTCTCTTTGAAACCGTTACCCCTTGTCCTGTCACTGCACTCCCTGATAAAGGATCCCTCCCCATCTTTCCTGTAGGCCCCCTTTAAAGTGCTAGAAGTGCCTATAAGGTCTCCCCAGAGCCTTCTCTTTTCCAGGCTAAACAGCCCAATTGTCTCAGTCTTTCTTCACAGGAGAGGTACGCCAGCCCTCTAACCATTTCTGTGGCCCTCCTCTGGAACCCCTCTAACAGGTCCATGTCATTCTTATGCTGGGGAGCCCAGAGCTGGATGCAGGACTCTAGGTGGGGTCTCACCAGAGCTGAGTAGAGGGGCAGAATCACCTCCCTCAACCTGATTTTGCTCTTTTCAAAACAGTATGGTGATGCTGACTGATCCAGAGAATAAACCACTGAAACTTTCAGATCGTTTACTGAAAAAGTGTTCCTTAAACAGTCACTTCTCATATGAATTTAAGATTCATATTTAGCCAAAGATGCATTTAGAGTAGCAAGACAACCTATCAACATTGAATCAATGAATATTGAGATCATCTCATATTTTAATCCTCCTGGATTAAGTGATGGAAAGAAAAATGTGTGCATTTCTTTGGACACCTGTGCATCTTTAGCACTTCTGGATGCCTTATCCTCAGTATTTAGCTCAATCTGTCCATCTTATTTCTAAAACAGCAACAATACAAGAGATCAGCGAAGTTATGATATTGCACCAAGAAGCCACCATCTTCAGTCCCTCAGAATCTTAAAAGCATTGTTAAATGGAGATAATTTCTAATAAAATTATTTCGGGGGAAGTGGGAGGGGGGGTGTAAAATCTTTTTTATGGAATACTGACATTTTCCTGTTAAATACTTGCTTGTTTAGACTACATATTCTTAGATAAGGGGTAGAAAACAGTACAGTCAAATCTGAGTTTAGCATGCTTCAGATTCAATACATACCCTGTTTAAACACTGTTCCTTATATAGGTTTTAGTAACTAACAGAAGTTTCAGATCTTTAAAGTCTGTCACTTCCAAACTTTTGTAAACTGTTTGGGTTATCTCCATAAAACAAAATTCCCTTACCATGTACTCCTGTAGCCCTAATTCCTAGACCCCTAAGTTATGACGAGATAGGGTCATCCAGCATTAAATTTTGCAAAAAATACTTTAAATTTAATTGACCACATGGAGTTTGGGTTTATTTCATATATAATTTCTATTGCAAGATCTCCCCAGGGAGTTATAGAAAAAAAAAATGCCAGTAATGTAGCTATTCCTTAGAATCATAGAATCATAGAATTGTTTAGGTTGGAAAAAACCTTTAAGACCATTGAGTCCAACCGTAAACCTACCACTGCCAAGTCCACCACTAAATCCTGTCCCTAAACACCATGTCTACACATCTTTTAAATACCTCCAAGAATGGTGACTCAGCCATGCCCCTGGGCAGCATGTTCCAATGCTTGGTACATCTTTGGATGAAAATTCTTTTCCTAACATCCAAACTAAACCTCCCCTGATGCCACTTGTGGCTGTTTCCTCTTGTCCTATCACTTGTTAACTTGGGAGAAGAGACAGACATCCACCTCGCTACAACCTCCTTTCAGATACTGTAGAGAGCAATAAGGTCTGCCCTGAGCCTCCTTTTCTCCAGGCTAAACAAGCCAAGTTCCCCCAGCTTCTCCTAATGAGACTGGTTCTCTAGACCCTTCACCAGCTTCATTGCCCTTTTCTGGACAGGACACGCTCCAGCACCTCAATGTGTTTCTTGAAGGGGCCCAAAACTGAACCCAGTCTTCAAGGTGCAGCCTCACAAGCACTGAGTATAGGGGGACATTTATTTCCCTAGTCCTACTGGTCACACTATTTCTGACATGTCACTTATTGTTCACACTCTATGTTTATCTTTATCTTCATTTGTTATAAATAACAAAATAAACCGTTAACCACTATTATTCTGTTTCTTTATCTTCAATGTTGAGCCCATGCCCATCTATTAAGAATCTTAACTAGATAAAATAATAGAACATGCTCCTAAATAGGCTTTGAACCAAACATTTCAAGCATTTAGTAATTTTGGAGGTGAAATTGATCTCACCGCTATAAAACACACACCCTTTACTCTGTGTAAATCTCACTAGCCTGAGAGATAGCAACTTCCTTCATTGCTCAAAGCCTGTAAGAAGGACCAACGGGAATTAGCCAGGTTTATTGATGACTAAAGAAAGAAGTTTGAAAGAAAGCTAACTTTTCACTCATATTTAATGTTATTTTTAGACTTACAAGTATAAAAACCTCTTTTCACACAGTCCAGATTTCAATACTATAGTTAAACAAGCATAGTAACACAGGCAAGGAACTTTTAAATAAGTTAGCTCAGTTCCTAACTTGTGAAGTCTCCTGGGTGTTCTTTTTCAAGTCTCAGGAACATAATGGATGTGTTAAAGTTGTTCTCATGTAGCTTGACTGTATTTCCCTTTATTAAAGTTGTATCATCCAATTCAGGCACAGTTCACTCTAAATCCCAAACTCAAAGCTCTACAATCAGTTAAAAAATACATTCAGAATTAATGGAATCCAAATTACATAGTTTCTCAAAGCCAATATGCATGTAAAATGAAACCTCTCATTGCTGCAGGGATAAGTCAAGCTTAAAATGACATTATAAAGAAAATGCATTTTTGCCCTGTATGGATCAACTATTTTGTGAAATATTCCCTCCCTTCTGAAAAGGGAACAAAACCTGCTGTTTCTGTGAAAAACATGAGTGATTTCACCTAGAATAGTACAAGATGGGGCCAATGAGGGAAAGACTATATGAACCTTCAAGTCCAGTATGGCACCATCTAAGTAGTTCCCAACTCACAAGGGAGCAAACTGCAAAGGAAAGACCTGAAATGAAACACAATAATTTGAGGACTTAATCCTCTTCAGACTCAAATCAATGGAAAAACACCTTAAATATACTTTTTTATTTCCTACTAGCAGTTGTTTGTGCTATTATGAAACCCTCCTTTGTGCTTAAGCTGGCCAGTAACCAGGCTTTCATTTTGGTGATTGACTGGAGACTGTTCCTGTTTGAAATCCAGATCATCTCTGCCTTAATTTAAACAGAACCACAGATCCTTCTGTCTTCTTGTGCTTGTTTTAAGTGGTTACCACTGACTTAATGTTAAAACTTTCTGGTCTTTGTTTCCTTAAAGTGTGTAAGAGAAGTGGGGTCTATATAAACTTTGCAGGGGTGGGGTGGAACAAGCAAAGGAAAATTTTAACATGGAAATAAGTATATATATACACGTATGTAACATTATCAGGGGAAAATAATCCTACCTGAAACAAAGATATTCAATGAAAAAGAGAAAATTTTTTAAAAACTACAAAACAATTATAGAGGAGTCAACAAATTAGTAAATCAGACGTGAATTCATAACGAAATAAGGTAACAGAAAATCATTTCAGTCAGCTCTGTACAGAAGCTTCCTGTGGTCTATACATTTACTTTTCGTCTTCCTCTCTCACTCTGTCTGAGATTCTGGTAAATAATTTTCAGACTTAAATGGCTTTTAACTAGAAAAACACCAGAAATTTGGGCAGAATTAGAGAAATTTTGAAAAGGTGATGGAAGGATAGAGTTGTTTAATATACAAAAACAAGATCAAGTAGAAAAATTCATGTAGTATGACTAAAAAAGGACAAGGAAAAGAAAAAAGATGCAATTAGGTTATCTAAGTGTAAATTACTAATATGTAAAAGGAATAACTGTCTTTGAGGAGAATCATTTATTTTGTGAGGTGTACGTAAGAACAATTAGAAATCAAGATGGAGGAAAACTGGGGGCAATGGTCTTGACAAGATGCTGTCCAAAGGGGTGAAACAGCCTCCCAAAGGCAACACTGGCATCCTATCCCCTGAACTTCTATATTGTCCTGGACAAAGCAATTGAAATTCAGAGAACAACCTCGCAATATCAGGAAAAAAAGGAACTACTGAGGAGAGGCTTGAGACATCAAGTTCTTATCCTGTCTCAGTAGTGCCAGCACAGGAAGACTGTCTGCAGGCTGAGAAAGCCATATCTAGTATCAGAAGCACATGGAAAAGAAGAGCTTCAAGAAATAGATACAACAGCTTCCCTGCCTGATACTCAAACCGCAAGACTGAAGCACACATTACGAGACCAAGGACTGTGGGTAGACTGTCCCTTCCATATTGGGCTATGCACATTGGTCTAGACAGAAATTTAAATTAGTATTAAACACCTTTTGCAGTAAGATTCTGAAAACATTGTCATAAGGAGTGTATCTATGGTTAAGCAGTATCCTGCAACTAACACTTTCAGCAGCATAACATCATTTGTTTAACTCATTGTTTATTTAGATTTTTTTTTAAAAAAAAAAAAAAGGTTCTATATTGGTATTTTTATTCAAGCACATACTTATTGGAAGTTTCAAAGTAAGGCCTTATGGCTATGGCTAATGGGCTTTTAAATAACTTACAACACTCACTTGAAGCCAAACATTCATCCAAAAAAAATACATACATTATTTCTGAAATCACTAACAGTGAATTGACTGCTCAAATAACAATATAATACTCAGCATGAAATAATAGCATCAAAACCAGTGTTAGCTGAAATTCATCACAGCAGTTCAGCAAGGCTCCAGTGTTGACTACAAAACAAGTCAGTATACAGTCAATTACATGCTAAATGGTAAGTCAAGTTACAGGGAACTAGTGAACTTGTTTTTAACGTTAGTTTTCATAGTTAGTTGCCATCCATTTAAAAAAATAATGATATTAATCAGATCATAATTGATACAGTATTCCAGAGCAGAATGAGTAAGTTATGGCACTACAAGGAAATTTCATCTAAATTGCATAAAGAATCAAAGTAATTTAGGTAGAGCTATTTCATTCACCTGTTTGTATCTCCGTATGCTCACAAGTTACTGGAGGAGTTATATGCACCATACCCTTTGGTTTAATATATCTTCCAAATAGCTTTAAATGTGAGGGCACCAGTCCTTGAAAGCAGTTTGATAATTTATTCTATTCCAATCTACTTTATTCCATTATACTTCAAGTATATGGGATTTTCCTGAATGGTCTTATTGCATGGGTTAGGTTAATCAAAGACTACCACATTAAAGATAAAGTTAAGCATTATTACTAGGAGGCATTTTTGTCTTTTTCTAATTGGTTTTAACTGGTGAATGATGAGTCTACTCAAAGAGCTTTTATATTTTATTGCTGATATTTATCCAACTCTGCTGTCTTTCCAAGTGTCATTGACCATTAACAATGGTCTCTACACAGAAAATTGTCAAGGGCAGCTAGTGATTCACTTTAACACATTTTCTATTCCATTACCAAGAAGAGATGTAATCATCCAAATAATTGCATTTATATTGCCTCTAAATCTGCTATTTACAAAATAATATTATGCTAAGGGACTTTTGTTGAGATTTCATCTATTTTAAAAGAGGCAAAAGCTGAATTAATTCATAGATCTAGCTTTAGTTCAATTGTAAAAGAAGCCAAAAGAGTCCAGTTACAAAGTACTCATCCAACTCGTTGGAGAAAGTGACTGAAGGTGGAAAGAAAAAATCTAGCTCTTTCCGACATTCGATGCAATTTCATTTTTAAGAATTGGAAGCAAAAGCCAGGCTGCAGTGATACATATTTTTATACTGTATAAATATAATTGTTCTGCAGTAAAACTCTATGGAGAATAATTTGGCTTGCTCATAAATATAACACCATGTTGTGAAGCTGCATTTAATGGTCTCACACCACTTTACACCATACCAGGCACTTTCACCGACATCAAAAAGAACAGTTTTGCATATTAGATAATGGCACAGCCACTAAGATGGATGAAGAACAGCTTTAACTAGATAGTAAATCCAAGCAATCGTACTCCTTAAAAAAAAAGTAAAAAATCCCTCTATACATTCATGACATGAACCTGTGTCAGAGAGCTGACAAATACTTGAAAACATTGGAACACAAACACTAACAGAAGAGTTTCATTTCATACAAATGGGGGTTTTAAGGAGCTGATTCACTGGCCCTGTACAATAGGCAGCTTCACAAGTTATCCTTTGCTTCTCTCCCTTAATTTTCCATTGTTGCAGGTTAGTTATGATACTGTTACAAGTTAATATCTTCCTAAGAACCATGAAATCTCAAGAAGGAATTAAAATACTCATGTAAACATACTGCCTCTACTGAGAAAAAAAAAAAAAAAAAAAAAAAAAGGAAAGATTGTATCATTTCATCTGCAGGCCTGCCAGTGGAACATAATATGTGTGCAGAAGAGAAATGCAATAAAAATATGGAAAAAAGAAAAACTGAGTGAACTATAACTGTAAAACTAGTGTGATAACTGTACTTGATAAGGCAGAGAAAATTTGGTTCTACAGCTAACAAACAGTATAAAAGGTAAGAGTTAATAGCACTTGGGATGCATTTGAAAATAATTAAAGGGAAAAGAGCAACGAACTGTGCTGAAAGCAAAACCTATTAAAATGGGAGGACACTAAAAACGGCCTTCTTGAGCTGACTATTTCATATCTGCAGTAATCATTCTGGCCTAGAAATATAAAATAGCTAGTTAAACCCACTCATAGCAAAGTTATAATTCAGTGCAAACATAAGGCAGGACTGCAAAATGATAGAAAAATGTGTTTGAAAAATTAAGTTGTAGAAATTCAATACAATTTAGTAAATAGCAACACCCATCTGCATTATGAAATAAGATCTCATCACCTGGAAAAAGCACAATAGAGGAAGATCCATTGGATCCACTCAGTATCCAACATCAGGATAGCTGTTTGAATCAGAAAGGCTCGTTAGGGAGATCAGGGATTGCAGTATACCAGAACAACTACAAAAAGAGTTTAGTTTGATTAGTCCAGAAAAACAAAGGCTGACAGTAAATAGAAAAAGACAAAGGGAGTGGAAAGACGTTAAATACAAGAAAGAAGATACTTTGATAAAGAAAAATTTTGTCCAAGAAAAAGTGCATAATAAGCCATCCATGAAAATATTTTAAATAAAGACTAGCAGGTTCTTTTCATTGAAATTATTACTCTTTTAGAAATCTTCTGGTAGGAGAAATGAGGAAAAGTAAAAAACAAATCCTGTTATAGTCACCACCAAAACTTATGCCAAAATTACCACTTTTCAGTCCCTGTCCTGATAATGTTTACATGTTTACTAGGAAAGGTCAGTTGTTAGCATATTAGTTCCTATAATCCTATTGCAATTCCTAGAATGAGATTTCATTGCACCTAATTTTAAACCTCTGTAGTATAAACATTTCCTTCTCAGCTAGATGTCTAATTTGATCATCAATGAAAACTAATACTAAATTCTAGAACAAGATTTATTCTGGTCTGTTAGAATGTTTGTATAAGACAATTGCCCCCCTCAAAACTATTATTCCTCTCTCTTGTCTGCAGAGTCCAGGCAAGTAGATCAGATGTTGTCTAGAGCATAGAAATGCATGTCTGATACATAGCCAGCACTGCAAGGATCTAAGGACTGAAATGGGAGGGCTTTCTGCCTATCTGTCTTTCTGTCCGTGTCACCATTCTGAGGACACCACACCAAAATCCAGGAAAGCTAAACAAAGACAAAAGTACTTCCCTGTATGGAGTCAATTTCCCTTTTTATCAGTGTATCCACTTTTATGGCTGGAAAAAAGAACATATTATTGTCATTTTAACCATTAAGATAGTATTGAACTTGGAAGTACCTGGTGCCACTTCTATGGCAGGGTGTAAGAGAAAGCTGTGAAGAAGTGACTGAAGGCTGGTTTCCACAAATCTTACAATTTGGGTTTTCTTGACGCTTTTCCAGACATACTGTCTTTGTCTCTAGAGCCAAGACTTTATCATGGCTTTTACAGCAAACTTTATCGATACCTTTAAGGAAGCTTGAAACCAAACCTTTCTGTACCAGAAACTGCTCAACTGATTAAATTTAATAGAATTCAGGACAAACACAGCATATGTTCAACATGCAAGGCACTGTCGGGAAGTAGAACTTGTTTACTTCTTAAGTGAGAAAATATTTATTTAAATGTACACAGCTTCTTTAGCTTGATAGCTCTTATTTCTTGGGCTGGTTCTAGGGGCTAGAATCCCCATATGGAAAATTCATTTGACCCTAAAGATTTTCCTAGGAAATGTGATCTCCCAAGTGTATGTGTGAAGATTCCAAAAGCACATTTGCAAATGTTAGCCTAAAAAGTCAAAGTAAAAGAAATTAAAGCAATGTGGTTAAAACTTCCTCTTCAACTAGTTTGAGACAACCTCAGTAGACTGCAAAAGATTCCATGGGCCGTGTTAAAGCAATCAGGGTTAAAGCAAACCCAGAAACTATTTGGTTTGACAATATTTCTTAACCAACTTAATGGTTTTGTGTCTAGTGGATATTGGCTTTTGACACGCAGGCATAGCACTTGCATTTGCTGAGCCAGTTTGTCATCCTCCTGTATCGCACTGGCAAATTCCAATTGGCACTGCGCACTTCAGCACTGCCAAGTCCCACTTCTCTGGTGGCAGCAGTGGATTTAAGGATAATAAGCTCAAAAAGGCTGGAAAGAAGACCAGTGACCACAATCTGTTTGAAACTATTTCAGCACAGTGCTACAAAACACTGTCCCACTGGGGATAGAAAGAGAAGAAATGTTTACACAATGAAGATTCATTAAGTTATGCATTAACTATGTATGACACACATGCATGCTCCAAGAATCCAAATAAGTCAAATAAGTTTGCTAAAATACAGGGTTACCATGCTTCCTCAGGAACAATTTGGGATTATTTTAGTGGACATAGATGCTTTTTGGGGACACAACTATCTTTCACTGCATCTTTGTACTACATTAGAGAGTCTTGACCTGGTCAATGACCCTTGGTACAGCTGCAATATAAATGCCAAATAAATCATCACAATCTGTATGTTTTACATGTGATATATCCGTCAGTGGCAAAGAAGGAGGGAGTCAAGTTCAAAATCTGCCTGTGGGGCACCCTTATGAGTCTCTGCATAAAAGGCTGTCAGCATACAGATTCATGCATGCCTTGGGAACAAAGGGCCTCCTTGGGTACTTTTCAAATTGTGAGTTAATTCAAAGCTTATTTCAAGACAGCTGCTATTGAGGAAGGAAGTGCAGAAGCAGATAAAGAGTGCTGATGGAAGAAATACATCCTAAAATGGAATTTGAAGGAAAGGACCTTTTGCCTTCTGCTGGGAAGGAGCTTTGTTTAGAATTAAATACATGCAAACCATGATGGCTTTGCAGAGATTCGGAGCTCCCAAATAGGCAAGCAACACTGGAGGTACAAACCCATCAGAAACAAAAATAAGATCTGCATATCCTCTCTTCCTGATCCTTATTACCATTTTCAAGGTTATTTTACATCCTCATTAATGCATACACACACATAAATGCAATGTTTCAAGCACTTGCTGAGTAGACTTGCATTCTACTTCATCCCACATCCAACACCTATGACAGTTATAGCAGAGCTCCTTCCAAAAAGCACAACACGTGACATAACAAGGAAGATCATGTTCTTTTTCTTTTCTTATTCCAAAACAAATAACTAGGATGGATTTCTTTTAATCGGTGTGTATCTTAGGTTTTGCTAATTGCAAATTATTTTGAACATGAAACAGAAAGTACTAAAGGATACATGATGATTCTCAATGTGGTCTCTGCAGGGGATTTTCTTGCATTATTTTCTTGGATGGAACCTTGTAAATTTTATCTAAAAGGTTCTTAATGTTTTCTTCATTTGTCAAGACCTTCCTTACATGTCATAGCCTAATTGGATCAGTAGGTAAGCCCGGTAACTCCTACCTGTTACTCTACATTGTGGCATAACTAGGGTTATATTGCAGTTATATTGCACAGACTCCGTAAACGCAATTTGTTCAGGAAACCTCAGAGTTACAACATGTCTGCACACCACGCATGGTCTCGGAAGCACTGGACTTACTGTACTCACATCGCCTGAGCATGAACACTAAATCTAGCATGTCACTGAAGGATCAGATTTACTACACATCTGCAGGCCACCTGTGCTGTGCATGTACAATGAGCTAAAAAGAAATAATATAAACCTTATTACTTAGCCCTTTAACCCACAGTTGTGATCCCATTGCCTACAAAATCTTGCTTGGCAAATGTTGTTTTCAACAGCCTGGGAAAGAGCAGAAAGCTCTGGGTGATAACACACCTTCTCCTGAGTCTACTGAGCATAATGTACTGACAAGGGGCAAAAAAGAGATAAGGACTCATTGATGTTCCTGAAATGGAGGGCCTTTGCTTTTCAGAAAAACTGACAAACTTGAGTGTGTTGCACAGGTGAAGCTGTAGAGCGAGAAACATACAAGGCTTAAGAGATTTTTAAGACAAGTTCATAAACATAGGCTACCCATGCTTAGTCATTAAGTTGCAAACAGCAGTTACAACCCTAGCACCTCCGCAGTTTCAGACGAGAGCAGAGATGTCAGGTGTGTAGCCATCCTCCCCTGTGTGGCTCCTGCCCACAGCTCAGGACTAGTACACCTCGAGCTGCTGCTCAGAGATTGCAGTGAGGACACCAGCCCATCCTCCTCCACTCGTCAGAGAAGACTTCTGCCTCCAAAACTGGGGCTGCTGTGGTCCAGCACATGCCTTGGCTAACCTAATTGTAAACCCAATACACATTCATCCACTTAAATACGCCATCTCACATACCTGCTAGTGTACTTTCCTCTCTATTATAGTACCTGTCAACTCTATCCCTATTTCTTTTTGCCACAGCATGACAGTACCAGGAGTTATATGACTAGTTTTATGCATTACTAATTGGGGAGACTGTACTGACCATCAACTGAAGCCTCAAACCAGTTGCTGTTTGTACACTGGCACGTAATAAAAGAACAGTCCCTGACAGGTAGGCATAGCAGACCTGAATATTTAAATTGTTAAAGCCTTCCTGCTAAAGGGAATTCCTATATTTAAATATGCAAATGAATGGCCTAAATTTAGAAAATATTTTTATTACTGTCCCATGTTTCTGAAAAATCACACCATTTATTTAGACTTCACATTTAAACACATTTCTTAAAATCCTTCTTAATTAAATATCTTTCTTCTTTTTGTTCTTTATTAAGCATAAAGGCCATGATGCAATTTTGTCCCATGCACGTTATAAGCAAAATAATATTTTTTTAAAGCAAAATTTCAGCTTTACTATTTTACTAATTACTTTCAGTTGAGCAAGCCAATCCTTTTAGAAGAGGCCATGTACATATTGCCAAATTTTAGCTCAGTTCATTAGCAGATATGCACAGGTATAGACCATACAATGGCTAAAATTACATTTTTAAAGGGCAACGTAAAGTGGTTTTTTATTAGACTTTCTAAGGTTCACACAGCTTCTAAAAGTTCAAGTTTAAGGGACTGAGGAAGTGGTCTAGTCATTTTTGGGGGAAGATTACAAAACCAACTGTGACTAAATTCCCAGAAGCTGTAACATGTAGAAAGCTGGACTAGATAATGCCTTCTGAGCTCACTGTAACTATTTTTTTGAAAGTCAAACTACCACTGCATCAACAAGCAAATGCTGTACATTTTCCAGTTATTAAGAGAACAACAAGTAGAAATAGAAAGCAGGATTATATGCATTACTTCCCAAGAGGCTTCTATGGCACAGTGAGAAAAATCTTCAGTGTGGACAAAAATCCTACTTGTGAAAGCTGCATTATAACTTCCCAGCCTACAGCTATACTCTACTTGCTCTGGTAGCTGCCAGGAGGGACCTAAAAAGCAGCATTCCCAAAATGCTGCTTCCAAGTTCTTATTTGCTAGTAGCCAGCCTGGTTCAGTCTGCTTGCAGGGTGTCTATTTTCCTTTCCTGAACACTACAGGCCTTCAAGAAACGGTGCTGGATCACCTGTCTACCTGACATCAGTCTTCTAGCACTGTCAGACACCAGCACAAAGCCACACAAGAAAACAGCTCAGCAGGCATGGAAAGCCAGAGCCCGTCCAGACTGCAAGTGTTCTAGCCCAAGCAAAGTACAGATGTGCTGGAGGCTTTTCCCCTAGGTGAACTAGCTGGCTTGCTAAGAGATACCCCAACAAATAAGCAGAACAGATGGTCTGCAGACTAGTTTGTTATAAGCCTTGTCTTCAGCCTCAAATACACTATCAAAAGACACTGCAGACTTAACCTTACTCTATTTCACACATCTTTGTTAAATGTTATCTCCATTCAAAGAACATGTGGACACAATTGGCAAATTGTTTTAAAACTGGAAAACCCTGAGACGCTTATGGTGTAGGTGGTATTTTGTTTCCAGAAATTACTATAATTTATTTCAGGCATATCCTGAGATGTAATAGCACTCATGTTAAAACAAAATTGGTTTAGGTCCAAGAGACAAAGATGTATTTTTTGTATGAAAAGTGCAAGACAACCTGACAGTGCTGTTGAAACTAATAAAAAGAGGTCAAGTCCTGAAGTCTCTGCTCAAACAAAATTTCCACTGGATTCCCTTATGTGTTGCAGTAAAGTAATTTTATAACATATATATTGACTTATTCCCAGTTTTCTTGAATATTATAGATTTGAATGCATTTATTAAGTTAATTGCATTTTCTAGTTTTGATTTTGACCAATTCCATATTGCCCATAAACCATAATTTAGGACTAATTCAGGACATATTTGAGGAGCATAAGGAAAACTAGAATTAAAAACAATTTCATCAAAAGCATTTCAATAATGGTATAAAAGACAGCTGAGACTGGTCATTTACCCATCACCAACATGTGAAAGGAACTGTGCTAGAACAGATTTTTTACAATCATTTTTACAAGGCTGTTTTAGAAACCGCAATTTAATAAAACAAAGCAGAAAAGTATTTTCCAATCTGAACTACCTGGAACGTGTTCTGCATAAGGCAGAGTATAATTATTTAAATATGAATTTGGTCAGTTTACAGATTTAACACCCAGTGGCATGAAAAGAGGCACAGAAGTGAGACCTTGGTTTTAAAACATCTTCCAACACACAGCACTTCCCACAGCAGCATTCTGCTCAGTGTAGAGCTGTGGCAGGCTCAGAGGGAAGAGAGCCACCATTCCCATGGAATCACCCTCCCAGCACTGCCAAAGAGCTGAGGTGTCATCCTTTCCTTCAAAGGGAAGGAGCAGGCAGCAACACCGAAGACGCAAAAAAAAAGGAAAATATGGTTTCCTAGGGAAGAGGACCACCACGTCTCATGGTGATTTGTCTTCACTTTGGTATATTCTGGGTTCTTTTTATTGTAATATAAAACAGAAGCTTGAAAACTAAGTAATCAGGCTAATGTTCAGGTTTTCTGCTCACAGTAAACAACAAAAATCACAGATGGTTCGTTGCCTGTCCTCATAATATTATACTACATGAGAATCTCAACAGGATACTGCTTTGAGAGAACCTCCAGATCCCACTGTCAACATTGCAGCTTAACAATAAAAATAAAAAAATCAATTCAATGAGCTCAGTTTTTTCCATTTCCTGTGATTCCACTTATTCCTTTTTTTTCTCTTGCTTCCCTATCAGCCCTTCCTAATGCTGACCCCTCTGCGTTCCCTCTTCCCGGGCTTCCCTTCCTCTGCAGGTGAAGTGGAAACCTCCCTCACCTTCTCTACATACCACTTCTTGGAATGGTTTCTCTTGGAATCAGTTCCCTTTGGATTTCTCACACTCATGCACTGTCACTGCGTTTTTGTATCTCCTCTTTCAAAAGGATCATTTTCTAGCAGCTTTTATATTGGGCTAGTGCCAAGAGCTAGAGGAAGGTGTGACTACTTCCTTCTTTTCCTTTTCTTTGCTCTGTGTGTCACTAGCATGGAGCAGGCAGCTGTAAAACTGGCTGAGGCACTACCAGGGTTTTCAAATAATTTCATAAATGAGACTTATTCAATCAATAAAACTTCAAGAAAAACACATAATTTGATTTAAAAACTGTACTGAATATCCCCAGTGATACAATGAATATCCATCTCTCTGTTTTCAGAAAGTATATGTGAATATGTCAAATGAATCCAGAAATTACAAAACTGAAGAAACCTTTTTCATTACATGTGGAGGATAACAAACTTCTATTGTAGAAGTTAATTCCACTAACTACTCATATATGGTAGCCATTATTTTCACAGCACTGATTTTTTTACACATTATTCAGAATATTGTCAGACTAAAAATTCTAATAGATGAAGTACAATGGTACACTTTCATTTATAAAATTATATTGCAAAACTTATTTCTACTCACACATAATGATGTGCACCTCTTCAGCACAGCATCCTTGGTTTAACACACATTAACTAATACAAAAAGGGAAAAATATTTTTGTCTATTAATCTCAGTAGGTTTTGGCTAGCCCTGCCTCTTTTTTTGTAGTTTTTGCAGTGCAAAATTAGTTTAACAAACACTATTTTTTTCTCTGCTATTTAGGTTTATTCTTTTATTTTTATTTACAAATTATTATGTTTTATTTATTTTACATTTTTATTCTCTCAGCTGTTTTCTGTCAGTCAGCTTGGTGGCATTACATTGATTTGAGTCCATTCAAATCATGGAAACAGCACGTTTCCTGAGAACTGGAGTGGCTTTTTTTTAATATAGTCAAACATAGGGGGGTTTATGTCAAATGGTTGTCGCGGGTTGGTCCAAATGTCTCCTATATATGCATAAAATTGTGGAAAAAATGAAGATTTTTTTTTTCTTAGCAGGAATGCTAGCAATTCAGGGAGAAAAGGTTTATATTGCATTGAGTCCTGGATTGAAATGGACACTATAAATTATAATGCATAAAAAGTGTGACCCAATAGCTGGTATAAAGCTCAAAAATCTCTTCCTATACCACTTCTGATGTTTATAAAAGCTATGACATTTGCGTAGAAAATAAGAACTTTTACTGGGTTAGAATCAGGATCAAAAATTCATTATATACCACCTGACAATGTCACAACTTTAGTTAGGTAAATTGAAGAAAAGTCATCCCTTCTGTGAAGAAGCTCTACGAAACGGCAATTCTTTGCTGTCTCTGAATTCAATGCTGCTTCTAGCATTAGGTATGTCATTCAGTTAGACTAACAGGCAAGAGAAAAATTCTCTTTCTAAGGCCAACATTGCCCCCTTCTGCTATAAAGGGGCCAAGACATGTAACTTCCCAATTCAGAAGTTTCTGGGGGTTTTGGCTTATTAACATTGCTGCAAGGTGAACAACGACCTTTTTGCCTTATTCTGTTGTTAACAAATACTTGAAGTAGTTATTTTTTAGGACTTGTTTCCCATTTTAATTTCCCAGTCAGAAATTTTAAAACAAAATTTCCTTCTCGTCAACATTTATTCCCTTTCAAGATCAAAAATATTCTGTCCTCAGAGACGAATTGCACAGAAAATGGTTTCTCTCCCTACATTTTTCTGTATATCTCTAAAGTCCACTAGCAAATGACCTATGTAAAGAATATGGAGAAACAACAATAGGAATCCACAAAGGTGGTGTTTGAACACGAAAAGAAAAATACTCATCAAGCTTTTTGAAATTTCATGGTAGTAACAGAAAGGGCTGGCTAATCTGGAAGTAATATTTTCCTACTGGGTAATGACAGCTGAAGCTAGGTTACCATCTACAAGAGAAATCTTGATTTCTTGCCTCTTTTGGTATACCACATAAAAAAAGCACACCAGGCTCAAATTCTCCAATATCAAATGTATCAAATGTCATTTCACCAAAAAAAAATTGTCTATAAATATTTCAAAATAATAAAAAGATGTTGCTTCAGTACTACTACTAATAATAATAATTATGATAATACACCAGCTATTAAAATGTCAATGTTTCTGACCACTTTTTTTCCACTTTTTTCCTTGTAGAAAACTTGTCTGCAAACTTCCTAAGAAAGGGACTCTATCTCACTGGGAACAAAAAAGAATAAAACTAATGCTCCTCTAGATGAACTAGACTGCTGAAGTAAGTATAAGAGAGAAAATTCAATGAACTGAAGAAAGTCATTGGCTTTCTTCTAAGAGGTTGATGAAGTCATCAACTGAATGTTGTTGGGTTATTTTTAATAAAATTTGAACATCCTGCTTATGTGGATTTTAATTTATCTATCAATAGTAGGTTCCTCCAGTTCTGATCTCAATGGGTTAAAACTTTCTGTATCTCAAATAATTTCAGTTGGTGTAGTTATTGATATATTTCCATCTGTGTAAGTAGGAAAACTAGGACCAAAACATTTTCCACCTGGAGTATTAGCCCAACCCAGACAGAGAATTAGATACCATTTTATATTCACAATACATGGGAGAAATCTGAATGTTTATAACACCTCTAAAAACCAGGGCATTCTAATATGCATTCAAAATGTCATGTAAAGTTGCCTGGTGGTCACTTCCATAATTTAAAAATCTAGTAACTCACCTAGAGTCCAATAGCAAATATTTTTTCCCAAATCCACAAAGTGAAAGGGTTCAATGTGCTTTTATTGTAAATGTATTGATACCTTATTTCCTTTTCCTAGTCTATATTTGGGCACCCTCAAAGATATGTAACATTCACAGCATGTTAATATTGACAATTTGGATGAATAAAGTTGATCCAGTGAATAAGTACACAATTACTTTTATTTGGGAGTATGTTTTAATCCTACTGCCTGAGTCATATCACTAGGCATAATGTGTCTAAACAATTACTTCTCTCCACTTCTTCTTTAATAATAACAGCTCCCAGTCCACTCTTCCAATATCCCTCCTGCATAGTTTCCTACTCTTTTGATGCTTAGATCCTCCATCACATTGCTGAAATCCCTAAAGGCACATGGTGGAAATGGAAGTCAAAGACTACTTTTAAATCACATGGGTATTACTGAGAAACTCTCACAACCTTGTAACTAGCACATGCAGAAGACTGTCTTCACAAAACGGATGTTAGATGTATGTGAGCATGCAATGCTAAATTGCCTAAACTATAACAAAAAAATCAGGTAATCACCTAGTTTAAACTGTGGATTATAAATTTTGCATGTGTGTCTAGTAGATTCTGTAGTCGGTCAGGCTGAATATTTTTTGTGGTGTCTTACACAGCTTTCTTCAGCATAATTGCTATTTTTTAACATACTGTATCAGCAAGTGAAAGAACATACTGAAGAAGAACATACACTACCTGAATGCAGTGTAGACCCCTGAGTTGATAAAGCACAAGGTTTTGTATGTTCTATTCTTAGACCTAGGTGTAAGTCAGAGTATCAGTTACTGCTGAAGCTACAAAGCACCAAGGAAAATACGTCATTTTAAAACAGAAACAGAACAAAATGCTGTGCATGATATAATCAATGAGTTGTAAAGAATAAATACATGTGACAAATGGAAATTGATTATTTCAGTCAATTAAGAAGCAACTGGGGCAATGACGTGTGCACTTAACCTTGTTCTTTCATTGCAGTAACAGAGTGGTTATCAAGGTAAGACGCTGTTATATGGCATATAGGGTTTGTCCTCTGACAACACTAAGTGGTGCACCATATAACCTCAAGAGCTGAGGTGGACAGACCTGTACCACTAAGTTGACTATTCAAAAAAGATGAGATACTCAATGTTGTAAGGAAGCTCGGATAGAGAAACTGCATCGCCTGTATGTCTGCTGGAGCAGAGTACAGAACCCAGGCCTCACAGCCAGTCATTTCCAGGAGAGGTTAGATTGGATATTAGGAAAAATTTCTTCACTGAAAGAGTGGTCAAGCATTGGAAGAGGCTGCCCAAAGAGGTGGTGGAATCACCGCCACTCGAAGTGTTAAAAAAATATGTAGATGTGGTGCTTAGAGGCATGCTTTAGTGGTAGACTTGGCAGTCCTGGGTTAATGGTTGAACTTGAACATCTTAAAGGTCTTCTCCAATCTAAATGATTTTATGATTCTATGTGTCCAAACAGCACCTCCCAAAACAACATATTTTTTTCTCTCTGACACAGAACTCCCACTCTGGGTGAGCTAGGGAGAGAAGGGAGCAAGACTAAAACAAGCCCAAGCAGAATCCCAGCAGCAATTTTCTGTGTACGATCGCGCCCCACACTTCAGAGCTCTGCTGCTGCACCAGGAAGACTGTAGGGTGCCTGCTGCTCCATCAGTTCTGAGACAGACAAAGTGCCAAAGCATAACGTGGAATGATTTTTTTAAGTTCCCTCTCTAAAATAAAATAAACACTTTTTCTGATACCAACTTTCAGCAACCTGTCAGCACGTACAAGGTTTGAAAACCTGCAGCTATCCTATTCGGCTCCCTTCTGCAGTGAATGTTGGCGTGTCTTATCCTTGCATATCTGTTTGAAACTGATGAAATCAAAACCTGGCTTAATGGTTATTTCTTGCACAACATAGCAACAAGAAGAAATAAAATGTGACATCAAGCTGAAGTAAATATTTGATTTCTTATAATATTTAAACCAGTAATATTTCAGTTATTAAATATGAATATATCAAATGTCTGTACTAATGATAGTCATAATTAATCACTATATTGCATCATATTATATATTATAATGTATAATTGCATGATTAATAAGTTTAAAAATATTAATACTACTTCTTGATTGAAGTAATGGGGGTTTATGTTGTAAGGTTTTTTAAATTACATATTTCAAAACTGTTCATTCTTTAATGTCATTATAAATTATATGGTACTGTATCCTGACAATGCCTAAATAGCTGAGCTAGATTTGCCACATAATACAAAAAAAGGCAAAAGAGAACACTATTAATCTTTTCATTTTGCTGCATGTTAAACACATGATAGGAGTAACTGAGAAGTGGGCCCGAAATCTTCATAGTGTCCACAGGTGCCATGCACAGACATTTTTACCACAAATGTGTTACATACAAAATGGCATTTGTTTTTAATAGGTTATCCACTGTTAGTTGAAATTGTCCCCAGATGCCTTGCATAAATTACAGCCTATAATTATTTTCCCTGAAGCTGACCAAAGACAGCCCAGAGAATGTAGGGCATGCTTTCTGTGTCTTATTTGAATACAGGAATGGCCAAAAGCAATCCCACTGGTGTTACGGCTCCACTCCAAAGCAGAGACTAGATTAGCAGATTAGAACATCATTACTCCAGCAGCAGTTGACACCCCAGGGGCTGTTGCCTGTGACCTGGTACACTCACACTCATGGCATGGTTGCACATTGAACATCCAGAGAGAAGATTCAATCCTGAGCAGTGATTAGAGGCGAAGAAGCCACCTCACTGACACAGGAACAGGGAGATATGTGTTATAGTCCCCTGTGGCAGCCTTGTCCTCTGCAACAAAAAAATTTAGCTGCAAGGAGAACAGAAGAAGAAACTGTCTTGTGTTCTCTACCTTGGTAGCTGTTGGTTGAGTTTCGTTTATGAGAGGCTCCATCCACAAAATGACATACCGTGTCTAAGAAGATATGGATGATGGAGGTCTTTTTTAACAAGATTCTCTCACCTCTCATAAGCTTTCTCTTTGGTTGGTGTGTTTAGGTGTGCTCCCCATTCTGCTGTCTACCTGATTTGCCCCAGAAGTATCATCTAGCATTCCTTTATGTCATCAATGCTAACTGGCCCACAGGGCTTAAGCAGATAGAGTTCTTTCCTTGCAGAAGCCTTTGAACGCAAAGTAAATGGCGCAGTTCACAAAGGTTTACAAAAAGAAAGTTTGACAGAAATGACCAGCAACAACTGCACATCCACGCATTGCCATCAGCTTTCTCTTCTCCTGCAAGTTCAGCTGAGACTGGCTGGTTCTGCCTGGCCATTGGACCCTGCTTCTCATGTACCTTCAACATCACTAGCTAGCCTTCATGAAAGGAAAGCCAGCACCAAATGCCCCATCTTTATTTTATGGTCCAGATCAAACTTTCATGAGTTATTCAGGTTCAGCTCCCTCCTTATTACCACATTTAATCCAACTGATCAATTCAGCTCCTACTCTGGAGATGCTAAATTTCACTTGGCCTTGTTTAAAAGTGACATTTACCAAACAGGCAGTTAATATTATTTCCATGCTTGGCTAAACCCAGTACAAATCAATAAGTTCTCAAGTGGCATGGTGGTTTTAGTCATGAACTTGAGAAATATTCATACTTTGTTGTGAACTTCCTTCATAGACTATTTGCTGCATTTCATACAAAGGTGCATGGAAGGATACAGTACAACAACGCTCCTTTACACAGACATACGAATAAGATTAACACTTATTGGACTTCTGACAATAAGCGGTCACTTCAAAGTGACAGTGGATCCTGGATAAACTGACCTCTTCCCCCTTATTTTAGGGATATTGATAGATCCAAAGAAACTTTTGCCTTTACTTACATCACGATGGTGTTTCAGAAACATCCTGTACAGAATCTCCTGTTATCCCAAGAGTTACCTTGTAAATGCACTTGCCAAGAAGAGGTGCTTGCTGAGAAATTCAGCAATCCATTAATTCATCTAAATAGACTAAATTCTAACTAGCACAATGAAAAAATGCAATATGGCATTATAGTTATACAGTGTACATAGGCATATTTCTGGAAAAGGCTGTGTATCTGTCTTGTACAGCACGATACATAAGATATGCAATCAAAATGAAAGAAAAGTGTGAACATGAAGGGACATTCTGTAGATGTTTTTGAAAATATCTCACAGATGGCACTTTCACTCTGTAATGTAAATTTTTATGCATCAAAAGAAATAAGAAAGACAATAATAGCATGGTAGTTTTGAAGAAAAGGGATTCATTGCTTCAGACAGAGGATAATTCACAAGTAAGTATAAGGTCTATGCAAGTATTTCAACTAGGATCATAGCACCCTCCTGAAGAAATTACTTTCCTTGCCATTTGCAGCTTGCACTGGCTGGCATGTGCTGTACTTAGTCACCAGCCCACTGCAGAAAAATGCACATGTATAGTCCTACCTCCATTTTACAAGGCTTTTCTCTGAATTGATACTATTTAATAGAAGAAACCACTACAAACAGCATAGAAAGTAGTTATTGCCAGTGTCATGCTTTAACCCCACCAAGCAACTAAGTACCACACAGCCGCTCTCCCCCAGCAGGATGAGGAGGAGAATCAGAAAAAAGGTAAAAATCATGGGTTGAGTTATGAACAATTTAATCACTGGTTTCAGCTGGGATAGAGTTAATTACCTTCTTAGTATCTGGTGCAGTGCTGTGTTTTGGATTTGATATGAGAACAATGTTGATAGCACACTGATGGTTTTAGCTGTTGCTGAGTAGTGTTTACACTAAGTCAAGGACTTTTTGGTTTCTTGGGCCCTGTCAGTGAGAGGGCTGGAGGGGCATGGGAAACTGGGAGGGGACACAGCCAGGACAGGTGACCCGAACTAGCCAAAGAGGTATTCCATACCATATGATGTCATGCTGAGTGTATAAACTGGGGGAAGAAGAAGGAAGCGGGGGACATCCAGCAATATGGCATTTGTCTTCTCGAGTAACTGTTACACATCATGGAGCCCTGCTTCCCTGGGGATGGCCGAACACCTGCCTGCCCATTGGAAGTGGTGAATGAATTCCTTGCTTTGCTTTGCTTGCATGCACAGCCTTTTGCTTTACCTATTAAATAGTTCTTATCTCGACCCCTGAGTTTTACATTCCTTTCCGATTCTCCTCCCCATCCCTCCGGGTGAGGGGGGAGTGCGTGAACAGCTGCATGGTGCTTGATTGCGGGCTGGGGTTAAACCACAACATAACTGAAACAAAATAAAATATTATTGTTGCTGTTGTTGTTGTAATTTTTATTATTATTATTACAACAACAATTGTAATGAAAAGGAGTAAGAGAAGACCAGAACCCAAGGGGGGCGGCGGGGGGGGGGGGGGGGGGGGGGGCGGGGGGCGGCAGGGGGAATTGATGCACAATACAGCTGCTCACCACCTACTGACCAATGCCCAGCCGGTCCCCGAGCAGTGATCGGCAGGCCCCAGCCGACTCCCCCCAGTTTATATACCGAGCATGATGTGCTGTGGTGTGGAATATCCTTTTAACTAGTTCAGGTCAGCTGTCCTGGCTCTGCTCCCTCCCAGATTCTTGTGCACCTGCTCACTGGCAGAGCATGGAAAACTGAAAAGTCTTTGATTTAGAGTAAGCGCTACTTAGCAACATCAGTGTGTTATCAACATTATTCTCACACTAAATCCAAAACGCAGCATTGTACCAGCTATAAAGAAGAAAAGTAACTCTATCCCAGCCAAAACCAGGACAGCCGCTTAGCATGATGCAATTTTAGAAATCCCTGCCCCACCAAAATCACACATGGAAGATTCTGGCTTTGACAATCGGGATTCAAATTACATCCAACAAGCTTTACAATAGCCCAGTAAAAAGGACTTTAAAAAACCAGGATTTTTTAAACTAGGGATTTTGAGCTCTCTCCTAACTCTCCAGAAACATATCCAATGTATGTATATGATAGCACTACAAGTTTACAGTGAGTGACATAACTTTAGTCTTGAGACCTACACAGCCAACACTAGTTTTACAGTTTTCAAAGCCCTCACATCTATTCCAGCCTCCCAAACCACTGTACCCACACAACCTTCCGGGATACTTTTGCTTTCCATATACTATTTTCTTTCCTCTTCCTTTGGCCCTGTGTTTTGGAGTAGTCATCTGGAGCCAAATACTCTGATAGTCACCTCCTTCATTCAGTATCCAAAATCTAATTGAGCAGTACTTTTTCACAGCTTCTATGTACTGATAGCTTGCATGTATCTCAGCTTCTTTAAAGGTAAAGTTCTTTGCAGGGCAAAGTAAAGGGTTAATTCAATGAAGCCTGGAGTAACTATATTGGATAAAAAATGGGGGAAGAATGAGCCTGTCTTTCATAAAAGAGCAGGAGAAAGCAGAGTTCTCCCATGCTCTTGCGTCTTTCTTATGGATCTTGAACTTCTTGTCTCTTATAGAAATAGTCTCAGCTACTCTCTATCCACAAGCATCACCAGACTCTCAAAACGATGGAGAAAGAAGGCAAAAGAGCTCTGGGTAGCTCCTCTGGAGGCTACAGCCAGTTGTTTTTCCCAGAAGTCAGGAGAGTGAATTAGAGCACTTTCCACACATCAACACTCCTAAAACCCTTGATGCCTGTAGTTTCCAGTTCCAAAAGAAGACTGACATGATTTTAACCAAAATTGTTGATGACAGGGATCAGTGAGTGCACAGTATCTCTCCAGCTACAGGAAGAAGTCTATCCCAAATATGAGACACTGTTACAAGATCTAGTCTGGCCCATGAATGGTGGCACTACAGGCACTGGGAATAGTTAACTTGTTTTGTCCTTCAGATCTCACCCTCATGCCCAAGCACAACCAAGAACAAATGTCGAACAAGCCTGGCCAAAGCACACCATCTATACAAGCAGCTGGGTAGCTTCATAAATTGTTCAGAGGCACAAGTGGTAGAAAAGCCCTAGGATCCACCTCTGCCTACAGAATCCAGACAGCAGGTGGTGGATGCTTTGTTCCCTAATTGTGTTTTTAACAGCCTGATTTTACCTTGCCACCACTCTTCCTAAAGAAAAAAACAGTAGTAATCAAAACTTTATTTTTTTCAATCAGCCTAAATTAATAATAAAGAAAATAAATGACTCGGGAGTACATTCCACTTGAAGTGATAGATGCAATTCCTTCACTAACACCACAAGAAGTTACTAAGCCTTATCAGGGGAGAGGAATCATAGCCTGATGAACCTCCTAGAGTTTCTAGCACCTCTCTATTTTTTTTTTTCTTTTTTTTTTTTCTTTTTTTTTTCCTGGCTATAGTGTTCGCAATTAAAAATGTCTAAGACACCTTCCAATGTTAGTTTTGCCACCCACCACTACTAAAGAAGAGAAAAGGTCTGTGATAGCATAGTATGGCTGCGAAAGCCACAATGAAAGAAATGCAAGGGTGACTCCTGCCCGTACAACGCAAGTACCATGCTTTTCAATCACCTTCTCTCTGTACACCCTGGTTTCAGGGTCTTGCTAGCCTGATGAACTGCATAATCTGGGGCAAGAAAACAGCGCTGAAACCTATGCACTCTACATTAAGAACGAAAACATGTCCCTCTAAGAGTAGAGGCATGAATAAAGGTACAATTTTTTGCAATGTATTACTGTAAGACCTGATCTAACTAATGTTCAATTAAATCTGTCTCAGATTGGACCTGTAATTGCTCATAACAGCTACTGGAGAAAAACTACTATACAAATAGCAGAAGTCCATTGCTATACAGCCAAGAAGCTCTGTCTGTCACTGCACAGTTTTTTAATATACCTTAAGAGAAATCAGATAGAAATTAGTGATGCTGTCAGTTAAAGCAAAGTAAAACTAAGGTGTAAAAGCCATCTTTAAGGGTAGAAATATGTATGTTTTTTCAATTATATATTGATGATATTTACTGTCTGTTGGGACTTAAATGCTCCTCTGACATTGCTTATGTGTATTTGGGGGTTTTGTCATTTTCTTACTCTTTTCTGAATATAAACTCCCTTTGTATATTCTTAATAATGTCCCGTATTTTCACAGCATCTCTGCTATAGAACATAAAAAAAAAATTAACTAATAGCTATGTAAGTTTGTGCTAATGAACTTCAGCCATAAGCAGGTATCTATTCAAGAGAAACTGGGACTCTATTCAAGAGAAACAAGGGACTCTACAGCACTTTTGTGTTGCAGAAGTATTTAATAACAAGTATGAAGATTTAACTACCAAACCTTTTCATATGTCCATTGTATCACCTGGGTAGAACCTCTTTAAGATAAGAACTTGAAAGATTAAAGGCTTCATTCTAGCTTGCTGTAAAAGAGCTACTAACAACTGTCACTTAAAGGATTTAATTTGTGTGACATCTTCTGTAAGGCTGAATATTTGTCCCTCATGAGAAACTGGAGAAATCCAGTGCTAAAGTATGTTGTCCCGAGGAACAACCAGGCATGCACAAAGGATTAACAAGACAATATGACTATTTACAGGCTATTTTTAGTAGTACGTTGACTTTAAACATTTTTATTCTCGAAAGCTGCCTGGTACTTCTATTCAAAGAAACAAATGAAGGTTGAAAAGGAATGCAAAGCAGAAGATGAGGAAAGCAGATGATCCTCTCTGTTTACATTCTGTGAGGAGAGGAAAGCTTGTATTGGTCTAGATCTTGGGTTTGGCATAAAGCTGCTTGTAAGGGACAGCATCTCCCAGCAATGAGAAATGCAGAAGAGGCCACGCTTCTTGAGGTATTCAAACTTTTCTGCTGTGCCAATACTGAGAAGTGTGGGAAGGCTGCTGGGAATTCAGGTTCCTAATTTATTTCCTTGATAATGAATCAAGAAACGAAAAAGAGTAAGACAAGGGAAAAAAAGGAATGGGAAAGCTTCTTCCATGTTAATGCACAGGCCAATTAAACTAAATTAGTACCGGGAATCTAGAAAACACAGGACTAAGAAATTACTATAACAGTTATAAAAATTGCTCTGGGATTTCCACCATTGAGTGGATTTCTCAGTAAAAAGATACAACTAACTTTTCTAGCCATAAAGATCAATGAATATTTATCTCATCTTCTGTTAAAACTACTTCAATACTTATATCCTAAGACAAACATCAAAATTAAAAATATTTTTATAAATGCTGCTCTTCATTTCATATTCCTTCCTGCTCTTTCAACTTGATTTCTACAATAAGCATTGATTAATTATTTCCTATTTTCATTGGTTTCCCTAGTGCAAGCTCTTTCAGCCTTGTTAAGTGGTTAGTCTTGGAAGGAACTGTCAATCCTGATTTAGCCTAATTTAATTTTTTTATTGAATATTCTGATTTTAACAATTTTGTCAGTTTTAACTGAAAAAAAATGTATTGCAGGAACGAATTATTTTATGAAACAAATTTTATTGTCTATTCCTGCTTATATTGCAGTCCCCTCTTTTTCTTAGCCTCCAAAAAGCAAATTTGAACTATGACACCCAGAGTTCCCTTCTAAACAAGACTTCTCTCTGATTCTGTTATTCAATATATTGTTTAAGTTGATTCTTAGTTCAAATGGAAAGGCTAATTTGTTTAGTATTAAAATGAAAGTTAAGTTTGTATGATGAGCTCCATTTATGCATCAGCTTATTTCAGTTTTCTGTTCTCTTGCTTTACTTTAGTTTTTATATTAAAGCACAGACCTAAAAATATCTTCTAAAATAAAAGATTTTTTTCCAGTTACTCAGAAAGTTCCGGAAGTCCCTATAGCTAGCTGAGACTTCTTTTACAGCTCTGCTGGCAGTTCACATCAAGAGCAGAGTCCCCAAAACAAACCGCTTAGTCTGGAGAAGTTGTTTGTGTGAAGGTGAAGACTGCGTCATGATGAATATTTATATGGGAATGAAATGAGGTTGCACAGATAAAGCACGCTTCCCTGACTTAAAAGAAATTGGTACACGATAGATACATACATTATTCACATGCAAAACAGGATCAGAGTCTTTTAATAGAAGTGTTCCTGAAGCCACATTCTTTCCCTCCACCTAGATCAGGTCTGTTAACATGTAGGACTGTTCCTCATCGTAGAAGAAAGCTGTGATGACTTTCTGCTCTGTGTTTCAGATTGTGCAAGTTACAGTTTTTAAGGTGTTACAATTTGGTCAGATTCAATCAGATTTTATCAGAGCAAAAACCATATTCATAAAACAAAAAATATTACAAATCCCTGATTCAAACACAGCTCAACAGACTTTTTAGAGAGATCTTTACAAAGATATTTAGAAGAGATCACCAGAAGCCTTGTAAATTTATCATTCAATTCCTTCCTTTAAAGGTAGCAACAAACTAAAGGCTACAGAGAAATCAACAGTTATGCCTCTGACAATAGCGCAATATGCGCAATATGTTATCTGATAAGCATACAAAAACTCCAATTTGCTTTGCTTTGCTTCTACCCTGCCCTGTTTTATACAGTACCTCAGAAAATTACCTTATCCCACAATTTGCATTTTAAATCTCTTTCTAAATGTTCTCCTACTTCATTTGCTAAGAACCTAGTTTTCAAGCAAGCTGACCTACTTTATCTTATTTTGGTACTTGCAGTAAATTCCCTTAAGCTTGTCTACTCTGACATTGCTTAAAATGTCTTCTATATACTGGTAATCACTCTTAAAGCAAAATAATCTATCATAACTGATGCGAGAATGAGAAACTATTAGTTCTTCTGAAAGTCAACAAGAGGTTTTTACATTGCAATAGTATATTTCTCACTAAATTCCTTGTGAAAATGACTACGGTGTTTTGGAAGTTAAAACAAACAAAAACAGACTTTAGCAGATGAAATTTTGCCCAAATCCCATTTTGTACAGTTTTAAGGAAAGAAAAATAGTCTAATGTAAAGTAGTCTAATAATAGGACATACAAGGCAACTTTAATACAGGTTGCATTAATGATCCCACTTTTAAAAAACCTAAATCCTTCATTCTTTTATCATCGGTAACAAATAAAAATCTCGCTTTAAGAGCTGCCAAATTGTTTACAGTATTTATATGAAAGAGGCTCTCCAAAAAGAAGTGGCAAATTGTTTTACTGTTATCACCAACAGATATGACAAGGCACAAAATAATACCATGGTGATGAGTGATAGATGATTTGATAAAATTAGATCTGGATAACTGTTGTTCTACAACTATTACATTTGCAACTGAATTCCCACTGTAAGCCTTATTTTGGTCCCACTTTAAGAATCTTCAAGCAACTAGTAAAAGTGGCATATAAAATTGGTGGTGAAGGTTGGAGTTATTCTGTGAAAACAGAGGCATTATATTATATTTATTGTGTCTCTGTGTGTTACAGAAGGGGCTCACTGTACTCCACAATAATTTGCCTATATGTTTTTTTATTTATTTATCTATCAGTGAAACAAAGCAGAAGCTGTAAAGAATGAGCTTAAAATAATTTGTGGGATTCATGTAGCTGAGATTTCCACAGGTCTAGGAAGCACCAGGTGAGTGCATCAATTTACCAGTTAAAATTGACTCCCTAAACTAGTAGTATTTAAAATACTAATATCAAGGTAAATTGTGAAGCTAATTTTTCCTTCTGGAGATCATAGCTCTGTAGATTTTGTTGGGAAGGAGACACTATAGGATGGAGAAGTTATAAATCCTGGGGTATGCTGTAAATTGCTTGGAGAGGAAAGGCAGCTAGTGCATTCACACACAATACAGAAATACAAAGCTTTTCAAGCCCCAAGGAAGGAAACTACACTGCAGGTTTAGGGTATCTCTCAAAGACAAGACCAAGGAAAAAGATACAGTTTTATTCTAGTCTTCTGTCTTTGGACTTCCTGAGATATTCAGGAAGTCAGGAGGCTGATTTAATCTCCATGCATTTCACACAGACAAGATTTGTTAGTGTAGCTGAGCTTACTGGTAGGCTTTCTATCAGCAACATAGATTCCAGCCTCTAGGGAGCAAAGCATGTATCAAAGAACAGTATTTTCCTTTTCCCACGTACCAGCAGTGATACACTAGGGAGGTAAAGGCACACTATGTATACAGTTTAGTGCTTATTATAAACCTTAAGAACAAAAATAATAGTATTCATCCCACAAGAAGCAAATAGGTTTTGACAAATGCCTTTCAAAGAAGGTAAGAGATGTTCATCATCTGATGGAAGCTGAGTACATCCTAGACCGTTTATCCACGACGAAAATTAACCTCAGAAGTTTTGCAAATACCTAGTGTTTGACACAGAACATTTCTCTGGTGGGGATTTTTGTTCTTGGGGGTTTTTTTTCTTCTATTGTGTTGCTTTCCTCCTTAATACGCCCAAAAACCTTGTAACATTTTCACTAACCCTCACTGAGGTCCTGAAAAATCTTGAGGAAAAAAATATCAAAATCATTTAGAACTAATATAGAATCATAGACTCATAGAGTTATTTAGGTTGGAAAAGACTTTTGAGATCATCAAGTCCGACTGTTAACCCAGGACTGCCAAGTCCACCACTAAACTATGTCGCTAAGCACCACATCTACATGTTTTTTAAACAGCTCCAGGGATGGTGAAATATTCCAGTGTCGGCTCTGAATTTATAGTTTCTGAATTCATAGTATTATTCTGACCAAGATACAGAAAAACAATAAAGCAAACCTGTAGTCAGAATATGGATAAACTTATTCACCTTATTACAGGGATTAATCAGAACAACAAGAAGACAAACAGATGTCCAGCCCCAGGAAATCTCCTCCTTGCCTTTAAGATTCTTGCTTAATCAAACTTCTTACATATCCATTTAACTAGGGTCTCTTTCATCCACACAGTTACATTTTCAAGGCAACTGCAGTTACTACATTTGTTTGAGTTTGCTCACAAACACTCGTCTCTTGGTTAAAATTTGGAACACTATGAATCTCAAAAAGCTACATAGTATAGGAGTCTATTGTTAAATCAAAATTATTATAAGACCAGAAAAAGATTACAAAGTATTTGCATATAAGTCTTCAAGAAATGCATAAAATTCAAACAGTAAAAACGCTTCTTCATAGCAAAAATATTTATAGATTTACTTATTAAATTGTATTACTCCTTGAAGTAAGTAGAGCCATCTTGTGGGCATACCTAGCTGCTGCATATGATTGGAAACCACATCGAATTCCTTATTTCTTAGGTGGAACTATACATCAAAAGCAAGAATCAAAAACCAGCTTAAATTCAAAAAAGATGTGGACAGACTGAATAAGGTCCAAAAGAGGGCGACAAAGATGACCAAAGGGCTGAAGAACCTGGCCCATGAGGAGTTTGAAGGAGGTCTCTTCTCCATGGGGAAGGCTCAGGAGGCACCTTCTCTTCTCCCTGGAGAAGAGAAGGCTTGAGAGGGACCTCATGACAGTATTCTTGTACTTAAAGGGCAGATACAAAGAGGAAGAGAACCACAAGGAACTACATGGAGAAGACAAGGGGCTGCGAGTGCAAATTGTACCAGAAGAGATTTCATCTTGATATAAGAAACATTTTTTACAGTGAGAGCAATCATTCACTAGAACAATTTCCCCAAGAACGTGGTAGAGTCCCCATTGCTGGAGGTTTTCAAGATGCAAATGGACACGGTGCTAGATAATATCATCTAGGCTACCTTTCTCATGAAAGGTTGGACCAAATGATCTTTCAAGGGATATCTTTCAGGGTCTTTTATCATCAGTTGTTCTATGAACACGGGCTGTTCTATGATTCTATGATTCTAATTTCAGCTAACATAATGAGAATCATAGGTTTCATCATTTGTATCATGGAAAAAATAAGCCAGTCGTTAAGCTCTGATTTGGATGACTAACCTTAGAAAATGTTGAACACTGTTCCATGAAAGATTCTCCAAAGAGTATTTGTATCAGAAAACTGCATCATACTGACTTTCTCACTTTAGATTCTTGAAAATCCCAGTCCACAGCAATCCAGAAGTAGTGATGATCACAATTTCTCTGGGGAAAGAAAGAAGACAGGCTGCTTATTGTTCTTTATTAGAAGTTATAAAACCAAAAGTAAAAATACTTCTCCCTCAAGTCCAAATTTGCTCTTGTAGGTCACTGAAGGATCGTTCAATGGACATACTTGGTTTGGCATTTTATAAGGTAGAGTATCTACATCGGTGTTTGGCTGAGTGGTCTGTTTTTCAGGGATGATACCTATCCATAGTTGTTATTACATTGGCTGCTATTTCAAAGTTATTCATAAAGCATGTCATTTTACAGTGCATATTCTGCCAGGCCTCCTCTGTAACCCTGAATATATCACTCACCTTCCTTGTTACTCACTAAGCATATGCTTTACATGCCCAGGAACACTTTATTAGGAGATATTTTATGTAATCTGAACTAATTTGGCCACCTTATGGCATTTCTCTTACTATTTGGATAGCAGCTCATGATTCTGCAAATGTTGTTGTGTGTACCGAGCTCTAAGAAACACCTTCACAAAACTAAGTATGCGCATCGACATTTGGGCCCCAAATAGTAACTTCCTAACTTTCACCATTACTTTGGTATTTTTTTCATGTTTTTTACTGTAATTGTTGGATGAGTAGCAAATTCTCTTACAAGATCCAATTACACTGAAAAGTGTACAGCCACTAATCCCGTGATCTCGGCTATTCAGTCCAGATTGAACATTTAGATTCTGCTTATCCAAATTCCTGCTCTGTTTTCAGCTGAAAGTTCAAATTGTTCACTCACAACCGAAGAGATGGTATATCCTCATCACCCATAAAAGCTTTCAGTCAAGACACAGCAGTGCTGCAAATGTGGTGAAACATCCTCTGCTGTGATGCAACTGCTTATACATTTTGCAAGAACGTTGCAACCAGGACACTATATAATCATGTATTAAACCATACAGTGAAGCAACAGCTATTGGATGCTCTTCTCGGAGCCAAGGCATCTGTCCAAATAGTTGGTAAGCGTTTTGAAGAGTATAAGTGAACAACATCTACAGTGTGCTGGATCCTGCTAGTATTTTCACTGGCAAAATTTCCTTTGTGCGGTGCAATCACAGACAGTTGATGCTTTCAGTTAAAAGGCATCTATTTATTTCATGCTAATGCAGGGTGTTAGGTTTCTTTCCCAGTGAATGTTAGTGCACAACTCACTGCCTGGTAAACACATATTTTAAAGGACATTCGCTAAAGCATTTGACATGAATAGATCTGTCACAAAACCAATTCTGGTTCCCACATCCAGAAACTAAAAACTGTGGCAAATTTGCTTTAATTCATTCACCATAAAGAAACATAGGACTTGCACCTCCCTTCATTTCTTCATACAGCGGTGTATAAATAGCAGCATCTATTAATATAGTACTGGTCACTGGAAAAACCTGGGAGACAAAACCAACGACCTAATACAACAGGGTCATTGCAGAATCTGAAGAGACGCTGCGTGAATAAAGAGGTTGATGAATGCAGTGGATATTACTGAAGTTAAGACTCTAAACTATGCTAAGGTATACGTCAATCATAACTGTGAACATATGGCACAACCTTTGCTTTAAGACTGAAGGACACACCGTTTCATCCAGCAGCCACATGCCCCCCAAAAAAGACTGCTGAGATGATGAAGAACATGGAGATGGATGAAGCAGGAGAGCCCATTCGAGACACATTCAGAGTAGCCTGAATTTGTCCAGGACCTCTTGTGAGGAGGGCGGGCTGCCGCTGCCTCTGAACAGGCTGACTCCAAGCACCAGCCTTCCCTCCATGGCCCACAGCAGCGCGCTGCCGGAGTACTAGTGTTGCCAACGCTGAGAGCCAGCAAACCCCAGCATCGCCTGTTATTTTCTCCTGCCGTTGCACCCAAAGCATTCCTCCCACAGCACCGTTAGTCAGCATGTGGGCGAGGAGCCGCCTGTGTGTACAGGGGCTGAAATCCCTGTTGTAGCTGTGAGGACGGCAGGCTGGCGGGGGCTGCCTCGGCCTCTCCCCGGGCTGCCGCCACCCTCAGGGGTCCCCTCTGCGAGAGGCCGAGGCCTCGGCTTCTCCCCGAGGGTGCCGGGGTAAAGGCTGCCCGTCGGGGGCTTAGGCCTGGGCTGCCCCTCCGCGGGCGGCCACCCCGTGCCGCCGGGGGTTGGTGCGCAGCTCCCGCGCCTCACGCGGGCGGCCCGGCGGCCCCTGCAGGGAGGAGGCGAGGCGGGCGGACGGTGCGGGCAGCGGGGGGGCGAGGGTCTCCCCGCCTGCGCGCGGCGCGGGAACCTGCCTGCTCCGCCACAGCCCGGGACACGCTCGCCCCTCCGACGCGGGCAGGCGGCCACCGGGCGGGGTGGCGTGAGGGGACGGCGGAGCCGGTTGTGGGGAGGGAGCTGCGAACGTGCGTGCGCCTGTGTGGCGGGGCGGGCGGCGTGCCCCCGCCCTTCCCCCGCCGGCGCCCGGCGCTGCGCGGTGGGCTGGCGCTGGGGTATTTACGGTAAAGTGGACCCGGCGGTGGCAGCTCGGTGTCAGGTGATCGGCGCTGAGGAGCCGTTGCCGCCGCCCGGGGAGGAAAATGCAAGATGGCCCAGCGGGGCCGTGAGGGGCTCCGCGGCGCCCCTTCCCCGCCCGCCGCCGCCTTCCCGGCGCGTAGGGCCGGCGGGAAGCGCTGAGGCCAACCCCGCCGCGCCAGAGCCCGTCCCCGGCGGGGGCACCGAGCCATGGGGCTCTGCTACAGCCTGCGCCCGCGGCTCTTCGGCGACGCCGGCGGTGGCGGCGGCTCCATCTCCAGCGCCGGCGCCGCCTCGGAGCCCGAAGCGCCGGCGGAGCCTCACGCCGCCCCGCAGCCGCTCGGCGCCCCGCTCCGGCCCGGCGGTAAACCCGGCGGGGAGGCGGACGGGCCGCCGCTGCTCCTGCAGAACGGCGGCGGTAACGGGGCGGCCCCCGAGCGGCCGCCGCTGCCCAAGGCCGGCGGCCCGGGCGGCGGGGGGAAGGCGGCGCGACAGCAGGCGCTGCACCAGCCGCCGGCGCTGCAGAGAACCTGGGAGAAGCTGCGCCTGGAGGAGCGGGAGGCGGAGAAGGAGGCGAGGAAAGTCAGCAAGAGCATCGACCGGGCGCTCAAGGAGCAGAAGCGGGGAGTACAAGCAGACGCACCGCCTGCTGCTGCTGGGTACGTGTGTGTGCACGGAGCCGTGTGTGTGCGCGGGGCGTGTGCCGGGGCGGGCAGGTGCCGCGGGGCTCCCGTGCAGCGCCCCCTCCCCGGCTTCCCCCGTTTTCCTTGGGCGCCCTCCATCCCTCCTTTGTCTCTCCGCTGCGCCCCCCGGGCTGCCCTCCCGCCCCCCCGGCCGCCTCCGTCCCCGGGCTCTTCCCAGACAGGTTTACACCTTCTTTCCCTTCCTCCTCCCCTTCTTCTCTCCTTCCCCCTTCTGGCCCTAGCAGTGGGTTTGCAATGGAGAACGCCATCGGCGCTTGTCCTGCGAGGGCGAGCGGCTCCACCCAGGCCGCCGGGCGGGAGCGGTGCGGTGGGGGAGCAGCGGGGTCTTCCGGGGGCGAGGCGCTGGGCCCCGAGCGGGGGCCGCCTCGGCCGGGGGGTGTTAGCGCCCGAGCGACTCGGAAACGTTAAAAAAAACCAACAACAACAACAACAACAAAAAAAAAACCCAGCAAACAAAACCATAGTAGAAAGGAGGGAAAATGGCCATGCATAAGATGTGTTAGCCGGTGGATGATCCACCGCTGCCGTGCGTAACCAGGGGTGGTTTAATGAGCGGCGGTAGTATGGGCTTGTGGCTCCCGAGTGAGGAGTGTTGATGAGCAATAGGCTCCTTATTTAAGAAAGGAGTGAGCGGTGTAAGGGGAAATAAAGCGGGTGTGGGTATGTCTGTTCCTTGCAGACATCGCCTCTACTAGAAGATGTGTTTTTCAGCTGCTGGCCCTCGAATTTTTTAGGGATGGCTTGTCAGCTTTTGTCCCCTCTTCTCTGAGGTGCTACGTGTGGTCTGCTGTTGCCACTGCTCTTTCTAAGCATTAGTTAATAGTCCTCTCGGAGGATTTGTACCAGCTGATACATTTACAGTATGAAAACCACAGGGGTATCTAATACAAGCATCTCATTTCCTGCAGGAAACAGAACAGTCATACTGCAGGGCTTTTTTTTTTTTTTTTTTTTTTTTATGGTCTGAGCAGAGGGCTTATTTGGCCTCTTAGTGAAATGGTCATAATCTCTGTGTTCTGTTAGTGTGAAAATACTGATTTGCTTTTGCATTAGATTGCTTTGAGTTTTTTCAGAAAGTTGCATGGTGTGGAGTTTTGGTGGGTATCTACGTGCCTTCCAGGTTTCAGGCAGTCCTACGTCTGTCTTTATAAAGCTGTATTTCCATGCTATTGGATTCCTTCATTCCTGTTGGTAGGTGAGGGGAGGAGAAAATACGAAATATGGCAGTGCACAAAAGGTCTAAGCAATGTTTGCCAGAACTGTAGTGCTCCAAGTCTAAAAAACAAATTATGGGCTTTATTATTTCCCATGAAATACCGGCCTGTAGGATACCAGTAGGGCCAGTAAGAGGAAGAAGATGTAATTCCTAGTCCATGGAATTAGTAATATTCTTTGTAAAACATTGCTTCTGATACTTCAACTGTTACAGTAATATTCCATTAAAAAAGCATATTTTAAAAAGGTTTTTCTTCCTGTAACCTCTGAAAGTGTGTTTTGACCAGTATGGCTACAAGAAAGCAAAGATACTGGTTGGTAGTCTTCCTCTAGAGAGCGATGTAATTGCTTGAACAAAAGGATCCTAACAAATAGATACTGTGTGTAGTCTATAACATGGGTGGTTGTCATAGCAAACCAGAGCAGTAAACATCTGTTCAGAAAAAATACAATTTGAAAAATAAACCGTCTCTGACCCTTGGCATCTGAAAGAAACTCAAAACTCCTAAGACCCTCTGCATTGAATTTTGTATTAAATCTGTGTCCTGATCACAGAATACTCTCTTGATCTCCATATCGCAGGGAGGAAACGCTGGATTATTGTTTCAGCCCTGGCAGATCAGGGCCTGACATTAATGTTTGATTTGCATGTAGGAAGAGCTGCAGGTGCTTTGTGATGCTGTTTGCAAAGAAGTGGAAATGCTGCTCTAAATAAAAGAATAATATTTAGAATGGGGAAGGGTTTGTCAGATGAGTAAAGCAAAACTGCATTGTACAACGTAGTCTGTTTCAGTCTTGCATAGAGGAAAAGATTTAGGATGTATACAAAGGTCCTTTAGAATAAAGAATATTATCAGCTTGATATTTTATAGGATTTCTGATGGTAAATAACTGTATCACTGTTCCTAAGGTCTTCCTTAGAGAGTGCAACTAAAAAGCATACCTTTGCTAGAGAGAGGAGGGATATTTTTGTAGATCAACATGGAGGAAATGCATAGCAGAGGGGAAATGGTGAATACAGTGACAGCAGAACACAGTCAACATAATAAACAAAGTTGAGCAACAGCATTGATGTAGGCTTTGTTTGTTCTTTTAAATACAAGTCTGTAAATAATAGCTTAATTTTGGTTTGTCCTTGTATGTCTGGTACATGAACTGGGGCAAGTTTAGAGGGTATTGTAGAAATTTTTAGAGGAAAACACAGTGTACGTTTTAAAGAGCTACTATTAGATATCAAAGGGTATACAAACAAATACACAAGTATAAGAACACTAATATAATCTCTAGAGTCTCTAAATAAGTAGTGTATTAGAAGAGAAACTTCTATAAATGTTGGAAAATGACCTTTCCTTAAAAGCACACCAATTCTCCTTTTATTATGTCAAATGAAAACAATTAGCTTTGTGATGAGCTGTGCATGTAAGTTACCAAAATATTATAAAGTCTCTAAGGCTTTTTTTAGTGTATGTTGGTAAATACTCTCTAAGAACATGTTCTTGCCTGTCACAGCTTTCCCCCAACTAATGTCTCCCGGTGCACATGATGTTTTGACACTCCCCCTAGCCTACATTTGGAAACACTTAATGTGTTTTGTCATAACCAGTAATTGTGAGAAAGGGGGTGTGCAGTAAGTCCTTGGGATCAGTTCTCTGTGTGTGCCTCCCACATAAATACGTGTATCTGTATCAGGTGGCTGTAACTGTCATGTAGGGGCTTTAATGGTACGCTGGAATAACAGCAGACGCAGTTAGGGTTTGTTTTTCCTCTTATGAACTTACATAAAATGGAAACTTGCTTTCCACTGCAATTGCCTGTTTCTTGCTTAATGTCCACTTCAAAAAGGGCAGAAAGGACTGGAAACCTTGGATTGATTACTGTGCTCTGTTATTATTTGCATTTTTTTAAAAAAATCTTTTACTTTTATAAGCGACAATGTTAATCTGTGCAGAGTTCTTAGGATGCTTTTGCTGAGCCTGAAATGAGAAAAAATTTTAAATGCTGTTTTTAAGCATACATATTTATTGCACAGATTTACAGGGCTTGGTCAGTCTTGTAGCTTTGGTTTCTGTATTGTTTCCTGTTTGGTCTTTTTGTTTTTGTTTTTCTTTTTCCAGGGAACTGCAAACACAGTCTTCTACAAGACTGTTTTAGCTGCTTATTTCCTAGAAACTGTACAAACATTGCAAATCACTTTACAGAAGCAATTTAAATGCTCATTTCCAGTCTCATATATTAAGCTCGTATTTTGGGAGTCAGTGGGGGGAAGTGGGATTGGCTTAAAAAAAGTGCTAACCATTGTGGTGTAATTAAGGCTCATGTAATGTTGAAGTCATAGATAGACATAATCTTTTTTCCTAGACAGCTGTTGTCTTCTACTCTCCCCTGCCTCCTGGTTTTTTCCATTTCCCCAGACTCCTGGTTGCTATCCTAACTTCAGATAACTCTCAAGTATAACTCATTCTTATGTACTTCCCTGCTAAGCTGAAACTGAAAGTACTGGGCGTGAAAGCTTTCCTGTTCAACAGAAACTGAAAGTAATGATATAGGGATTGAAGGAGAGAAAATAGGGAGATAGTGATTTTCTTCACTTAAAAGGTACTGTAGCTGCTTGCATGATATTAAGTATTGACTTGATAGTGAAATTTAGACATGTTTGGTTATGTTTATGTACAAAAGCGTATAAAACTTAAGAAGAAACATAGCTTCCCTGAATTCATGGAAATCGGATACAAAGATGCCTTGTCAAGCTTGGGGAGTTCCTAAGCAGTAGACCCCTGAAAGCTCAGAGGAGTATAACAGAAGTAATGCTTTACCATGGTTTTATTTTCTTAACTACATGCCTGTTGACCATTGTCAGGATTAAACTGTTGCAAAAAAGACTTCTGCTCTGACAGTGGCATTTAGACTAAAATTGCAGTCTCTGTGCTGTATCAGTAAAGCCATAAGTTTTTCATCCTCAAACCAATTTCTAGTATTAAAACTAAACTGAATATATTTTATTTAAAAAATAACTTCAATTTTAATTTTTATATAGTGCCAACTCATGCTTATTGATAAATACCCAAATTTAGTTTAGCTTGATGTGCTGATACTTCCCATGTGCCTGCATAAGGCTGTGTGCTTGGGGTGTATTTCTGTTAGCATCAGAGGTGATGCCCTCCCTGGTCTGTAACCTTCGCTTGTATTCCAGGGTGTCGCATCCGGTATATGCCTATCCCGTCGTTACAGAAAAACTTGTTGGTTTGTGCTGATGGATTTAGGATCCCGCACAGCCAGGTAGTTCTAGCGTGTAGGTAATGGATATATAATTGGTAGAATCCGATATTTTCAGGAGTTTGAAATAATGGGCTGCAAATACTGACCAATGTAATAAAGTAAATGGGTTTTATAATCCCTAATCCTTTGCATCATTTGTGTATCTTTCCAAACAGTCTTCTGCTTTTGTTGTAGCTTATGGCATTGTATGAAGTGGTATATGTACTCCTTACAAATAAGGAAACCAGTAGATAGAAGTCATCAGGACCTATTAGAATTAGTTCTTAACTTTGGGGTGTTTTTTAAGTGTACTGAAAGCAATCCCTGATTTAAAACACTTAGCTCTTCTTCATTCTGTAGATTGCCGACATTGCATTTAGCCCACATTTAGCTGTTCTAACTACTTTCCTTTCTTTGATTAATTTTGCTTATTTTTTTAATAAATATTTTAGAAAAAATACACTTTTTATTAGTGTAGCAGTGCTGGGACACTCCAACTGCTGTGCAAGGGTGGGTTCTGCAGCTGTTACTTAGGCAATATGAACTTTGAGTTATTAGGCAAGTTCTATATATTGGTGTGTATTCCACAAATGCTTATTGTAACATAGTGTCTTAATTAAGCAAGCTATGCTAGTATCTTTGTCATTTTAAGCTTCCATTACCATTACAACTTCTCAACTGCAGAAATTTTGAAGAGCACGTAAAACTTCCAGATTTGCACATTTGTTTTCCCTTTCTCCATGCCTTTTCTTTTCCCAGTTTAGAAGTACATTTTGAAACTTTGTTTCCATGTTCATCCCTTTCCACTGGCCAGCCCCACACCCAGTGTTTCTTACGTTGCCAGCCCTTTGGCATTCCTTGACAGAATCTTAGGATATTTTTTTCAACCTCCAAGATAATTGTATAAATCATAGTTACATTGTGGTGGGGTTTTTTGTTTGTCTGGTTGTTGCCTTTTTGGTTTTTTTTTTTCATTTTAGCATCTTTGACACAGTGAAGCTATACAAATTTGGGGAAATACATACTGGGGGTGGGGGTGTTTTTGTTGTTGGTTGGGGTTTTTTTCCCCTGAAATCATGGCTTCCTTCAACTTACTTTTCAAGTTGGATACCAATTGAGCTTAGAAATTAATTTTTAAAAAAAAATCTTTCTTCTTTTCTTTTTAATCCAACAGTGTGGCTGAGCTGGGGGTGGGGGAACCTGGCCCTCACTCTGCTTACTTTAACTTATTTGATAGACTGTTCTAGAAACTTTGTGCTCTTGCTGAAAGGTGAAAAAATGGTTCTTCTCCACGAACCTCTGAATAATAGTAGAGAAACAAAATGATGCAAGTAAGATAACAGAGCTGTCGCTTACCCTCTGCTAGAATGGATAGAAACTTCTGAGTTACTATTTTGCATTGGGGAAGTCTTGACCACTATACCTTTCAGTAATTTCTTAAGTTCTGTGTGGTTTGGATCTTTTGTAATGTCTAGTAAGAGGCTCTTCTTTGAGTAGACACTTAATGAATTGAACAGGTTAGTAAAACAGAGCAGATGTTGTTCAGCCCATTGACTGTCACCATGGTCCCGGAGAGATTTAAAGCTGTCTTTCACTGAAGATGCAGATCTATTTTTAGAGATGGAAAATACCAATAGTTATTACTTACTATGTTCTTAATAAAACCAGGCTTCTGTAGATAGTTAAAATCATCCAGTTGTGGTTAAGATTTACAGCCTTGCATAGTTGTTCCACCCTGTGAGGTGTTTGTTGTGCTACAGTCATCAACACATCTTTCACTTTATGGGCATAAGCTTTGTCTTACAACTGGTTTAGTTTTTTTAACACTTTGCATGTTTTCTTCTGATTGATGATATCATAAAACAATAAGGCTGGGTGGTTGGTTTGTTTGCTTTTAAAATACGCAGGAGTGCAGGGTCTGGAAGAAAGGCAGCCTCATACCTGGCCTGTGCATGTTGTATTTATGCCTTTTCCAAAAGTGGATGAGCATGTTAGGTAAATACTGACCAGCAGTATTTCATATTATCTCTGTAGCACTGCGTAGCTGTATGTGAAACTCCTGTCTCTCGTGATTTGTCTGCACATGAATATTAATTTAAAGTTTAAGGACTCAAAGCCTCACTAGATAAGCTGTATGAAGAAGGAAGGACATGCTGTTTGGGACTAGAATAGATTTTTTTTTTTTCTTTTTCTGTGTTGACATGCAAAAGACTGAAAAAACCTGCCAATTAATGTCTGTAACATAAGGCATAACATCAGTCACCTGTAGTGGAAGATCTTAACTGATGTCTTTTTGAAGTCAAACTTGAATTGCTTTCTCATTTTACATTTGTTTATTCTTAAACACTTTTATTTATAATTCTTCAAACTTAAGTTTATATAAAGAATTTAAAGTAATGTTAGGTTTCAAGAATAATAAATCAAGTCTTTCCTAAAATACCATTACTTAGCAAGCCAAATCCAGGTTGTATTTTAATTTCTATGCTGTTATTCTTAACTTTATTTTAGCCAAGAATTTACACCACGTGGGAACAACATGCATTTTGGAGGTTATAAAGCTGTTTAAAAATAGGAAGGGTGGGATGTTTTTTTCCTCCCCAAGTATTTAAAATAAGCAAAAAAAACTTAAAGGCCTTTTGTTTTATCAATGATAGGCAATACAATTTTGGCTGTTTTTTTAGGATGACTTCATTCTTAGAAAGGGCAAAAATGAAGCTTTTCTCAGCAATCAGTTCAAGCAAATCATCTAGTTGGTCTTCAGAAGCTGCAGAAAAGGAGAAAGTTCTTTCTGTGCCTTGGGTTAGTATATGTAATGGAGGTAAGGAACAGGCTGAAAAACATCTGTAATAAAAATCTGACAATAAATTGAGCCCTTGCTTTCTGTGGGTGTCATTTCCCCACCCTCAAGGCCTCTTTTTTTTTTTTTTAATTATTTGAAAACAATTACTTTTTGATACATGTAATATGCTCTGTATTTAACTTGTCATGTGTGGATTAAAAAGGATTCTGCATCATGAAGAATGAAGGCTATGTTAGTGTGTCAAAAGTGTTGATGATCATGGATCTTTATTCTTCTGTGCAAGTGTAATTTATATTAAGCAACTCTAACCTTTTATTAAAAACTGTCATGAATGTTGCTGGAGATGTTACCAACTCTTATGCTACAGTTCTGTTAATTATGGAGAGCTGGTCATTCTGGATCTTGAAAAAAATGCAGAATGCACTGCATGGTGTTAGGCGGTGCCTTCATAATCGTCTTTGTTTTCTTGAACTTACATATGGAAGACTAAGCTACAACACAAACAAGTTGTGGGGTTTTTTCTTGAAATAGAGCGCTCATGCATATTTCACATTTGAATTCATTTCATGTTGATGAAAGAATACTTTTCTATTCTAAATGATGCTTTTTCAGATAGGTGCATGCATGTGTCTGTGTGCACACATGACCACTGATGTTCTTGTAAAGTGCAATAGGTTGCCATGGAAAGTCTAGGCGAGTTAAACCAGCCTTCAAGAGTTTGTGGTTGGATTATATCCTGGCACATCTCATGGGCTTAAAGATTCATAAGAACAGGGCGAGTCTAATGAATTCTGTAACAAGATTGGGGTTTTGTCATCCTTTGACTCACTGGATGTTTGAATTACAACACAGACTTCTGGTGTTATCTTCTGCCTGTTCTGAGCTTGCTGTATTTGTCCAATTCATTCTCTAGGAGAGAGAGATGAACAAGATATTAAGCACTTCTAACATACACCAGCCTTTGCAAAGATAAACTTTTTTTTTTGTCGTCTTATACGAACTATGAACCTAAGATGCAGAAGAACATAATAATTTATATAAAGGACAAAAATAACCTGTTCATAATCTATGAAGGTATGGTTAAAGAGTTTGGTGGGGTTTCTTTAACAAAAAAAAAAGTCTTCTGCTTTCTAAATGGGAAGATGCTCTGAAAAGTATTTATGTCTCTTATTGTTTGCTTTCCCCAATCATTTAATTGCCTAATATTAAAACTGAACTAAGAAAATCCTTGATGTGTACAAGATAAGTTTTTTCTCCTTCAGCTGTGCTTAAGAACCTTGTACACTACTGTTACACGTGATGCTGTGCAACCTAGTCACTGTTGTATAAACAAGCAGGAAAATTCTGTTAAGGATCAACTGTAACTTAAGATGACTTTCAGATCCTTTTATTCATTGGGTCTACTGGCCTGTGAGTATGACTTAATGCAGAACAGTAGCTATTGAAACTGTTTTGCTTTTATCCTTTGAAAATATTTCCATGAAGGAAAACAGATGGGAACTACAAGACAGTAATTCTGGTTCAGATTGTATAGTTGATCTTTCTTTGACTTAACATTTGAAAGAAACATAGAAATCTCAAAACCTTTTAGGGTGGAGGGGGAGCACAAAAAACCAACCAACCATCCTTTTTTCATGTAAATTCTGATGGCTTTTGTATGTTTAACAGAACTGAACTTCAAGTTCATACTGATGTAGATTGTCCCTATAGATGAAATAGCACTGGGAGGGGAAACAAAAGCTTTTGGCACTTGAAAGACTGCATAACAAACTGCATTTAAATAATTGCCACCCAGTGTTCCTTTTAGTAAATACATTTTTCTTCTCACTTTTAAGAATATTTTGAACAGTCTTACACTTTCTGTGATTTCTTCAGTGCTCTGAAGCATTTACTGTCTCTTAATGAAAGACTGATACAGAAACGTAGAGTTGCACTTGATTTAGTGCTTCCTTGATGCCTTCTTTTCAGATAAGTGGCTGTAGCAATCCTCTGATGCCTCTGTGAGTTTCCAGGTACACCCAGGGTGTATAAGGCTGTTCCAAATGTCATCGCTGCTCTGTCGGGTTTTGTTATTTTACTCAGTGACATCTGGATTCATGAGCTTGTTTGTTCTGTAGTGTCTTTCCAACCTGAATAATAGTGAAGCAGTACAGCTGGTGTGTTGTTGGTTTTGTTTTGGCTTTTTTTTTTTTTTAATGGGGAGATTACAGTAATAATTACAGAGGCAATGTACTCACTCCTAGGGTCTTCTACCTCTTAACTCTATATATAGAGGTGAGAATGCTGAATCAGTCTGTGGGGAAGTACAAAAATGCCTGCAATGGTGTTTGGCTTGTTATATGCAGAACTGTCTTCTGTCAGTGGATTCTGGCTCCAGATGTATGTCAACTATGTCTCTGACCTACCAGAGGTAGAAGGAAAACTGTTTCATGGAAAAGCTGAAAAGGAAGTAATAGTTCACTGATACTTGAAGCTTCTTGCAATTTAATGTAGAGAGGATCACCTCAAGAGTAATCCACTCCAAAGACCGTTTCAGCAATAGTCCTTGTTTGGTTAAAAGGTATTCACAGATACGTGTTCTATCTGCCAGACCGAATAATACTTTCTAACACGTCAGGAAAAGTTCAAGCAGTGTAGTAAAAGGTCAAACAGCCTTTCAGATAACCGTGTTACGGAAGAGTTTGGGGGGTGGGCAGGGGTGAGGTGGGACTGTCTTTCATGCTGCTTCATGCTATGCCCAGTGCCGCTGCTAGTGTTCCTGGTCCAGCAGATGCTCTGAGAACAAGCAGATATTTCACACATTGTCTGCCTTCCTATACAACACTTAAGAACAGGCATGTGTTAATACCTGGTTCTGCTCTTAGGGGAGACAAATCACCTTAATACCAACCAGTTTTCATGAGGTTTTGTGCATTGACTGTGTGAGAAATGGCACAGCCTGCCAAGCTTCTCCAGCACCTGGTGTTCTAGTACATGTAGATTAGGTGCAGGGCAAAACAAACATATAACCTTCTCAAGCTTAAACAGCGTAACATCAGTACATCCTACCATGTTGACTGCCACTGAAATGTCACCTTTTCTTAATGACAGGGTTTCTCTAAGATTAGGATGGCTAAAGGAGTAAGAGTTTGAGAGCAAAAGTTTTCTTCTGGTTTATGGCTGGGTTTTTTCCTCCCCTCCTTTGATGTCCTTTTAAAGGGACTGCAAAACCTCCCTGTAATACCTCACTTCTGTGTTTCTTTACAGGTCAGGTAAACTTAAGTGAAAGTAAGAATTTCTGCTGCTGTTTCCTCCCCTCTTTGTGTTCTGTATCCTGATACCCCTGGTAAAGGAGTAATTAGAAACTTATTTGAACTGGCTGTTTACTTGACATGCAAAAAAAATGCTGAATTAATCTCAATCCTATGTAAAAAGCAAAACAATAATACACCCACCCCCCAGACAAATAAAAGAATATACAGCATCTTTTGAGTTCAGTCCTTTATCCCCTAATGAAGTTCTCTCTAAAGTTAAACTGATAAAGACTTTAGTATTGGTAGCTGCTTCATCAGCATGAGGTAAGCAACCAGACAGTGGACCAGACTTAAGGAATTTATGAATACGTAGACTGAAAGTGCAAAGTGACCACTAAGTTTTTTCCATTAGACTATCTATGTAGTCTCTGTGCTCTAAACTAATAAATTTCTTGAATTTCAACATGACTGTTGGTAAGGTAATCTCCGTATCAAATGTTCAAGCAGCACTATTGTTTAGGACCATATTTCAGTTCTGAATAGGACATGCACTCTGTCCCACCCACCAGCTTCAGCTCCTGCTTGGATGGAATTCATATTACCCTTGCTTTCTCCAGCTTGCTTGTAGCTGTAACTCATGTAGTTATTCCATTACTTGAAAGATGACAGGCTGGAAAATATTCCTTAAAAGCTGACTGTGCTCTTCACCTGTTGCTCTTATCTGAGCTGTCTTTCCAACATCTCAAAGTGGGCAGTGCCAGCTTCTAATGGTGTTTTTGTGTATATTTCCTGGATGAAGCATTGGGATTAATTGTTTTGTCACTTGTTGTGGTGGCTTTTTTTTTTCTCTACTTCGTTCATCAGATAATTCAGTAGTAGTGTACATCCAAGTCTTTCTGAAACTGGCCTATAAAAATCTTTGTGCTCTGCTTCTAGAAACGTGACCTTGCAGTGGCTCATTGAAGAGTATTATTTGACTGGACCATGCTTATTAGGGAGTTGTTCTCCAGCATTATTGCTCATCCACACTTCAGTCTTTTGATAAGCTAGCATTATTCACAGTGGTGTCTTTTAATCAGTGACTAAAAGTTTACTGATCCTGTGAGGATGTTATTACCTTATTAGCAATACTGCAGCTAGTTGATGATTCACAGTTCTTGAAATCCATCTATTAGTTGATTCCTCATGCACTTAATGTGTTGTATTAATCATTTGTAGAATAACATCAGGCATGCATGTGCTGGTTATTTATAATATCAAATGTCTTATATTGACATAAGCCTTTAACTTAATCAACTGTGTGTGTTATCAATATCCTCAAATATTTTTTTAATTAAGCAAATAACTTATCAAGTACAGGACTGGTATCTACCATCTGAGGTCAATAAATCAGTATGAAATGTGATTTTTTTCTGAAACTGTGTGTGATCTAAATAACAGGATCTCATACCTGAAAAACTTGCTATTCTAAGACCCTGAGGTTATTTTGTGTGTAACAGTAAATGTTTATCTCTGGTGATTTGTAGAGCATACTTGTGATCTTTCCTGTAAGGATTCCTGTAAATATTAAGAACTGTTTAGATCACCTTGTAAAGAAAGAGGGCAGGAACATATGTTTAAAGAATTACTTGTGTTGACATACAGAGCATTATTTGCTGTTACTTTTTCAAGGTAAAGAACATAACCTGACATTTCTGGGTGAATGTTGCCATTAAACAATGAGGCTGGTTATCCACATCTTGGTCTAGCCTGGTCTAGAAGAACATGCTGCTCTTGTGATTTCTAGCAAAAGAAATCATTTCATTAACTTGAAGAGATAGTTTGGAAACTGTTTTGCTTGGTCTGTTCCATCTCTAGTATAGTATATTCAGGGTGGTTCAAACTGTCCACTTGCCTCTCACTTCCTTCAAGAAGAGGCAAGCTACTTATTTAAATTGATACTTTCAACAAGCTGAAAATACTTTGTCAGGATGAAATAAGCCAATTGAATATTTGCTGCTACTACAGACCGGAGAGAAAAAAAAAGTAATCTCATGATACTGTTTTTTATTTCTCTTTTGTCTTCTGTGCTACATTAGATCTTGCAAGCAGTTGCTTGGGCCTTTTATGAACAATATCTTTCAAATCAGCTGACTCCTGTTACTTTTTGCTGCCTTTATGGCTGGGAAATAACTGATCATTCAGGTTTAGAAGTCATCTTTACCATGAAAGAGTCCCAACTCAAAATGTAAACCTCTAAAAATCAAAGCACTTAGTAAATTAAGAGTTTTGTTCTAGGTCAGGGTTTTTTTGGTAGCAGTTAAGAAAGATAATTGCTACCTGTTACAAAAACTGCTTGATGTCAGAATTGTTGTATATGTTACATGTTGGAAATCAGCCCTTTACTTACACAAAGATAAAATTCTTACCTTCATAATCTTCTTCATAGGTATTTGAGCAAAGAATTAAGTCTCTGTGAACATGTTTGGGTATTCTCATTCTTTAACTCATCCTAAATGCACACTAACAATTATTTTAATTTATTAAATACTTGACAGAGTCTTTCATTCTGTCATCATAGAAAGTTGTCACAGCAGTATCCAAACTAGCCGGCTGCAACAAGACTTTTACCATCCCATTCCAGGTTAACCTCAATAGGTAGTTCCCATGCCTTGCCCTAGCACGGCCACCAGTCCCCCACAAGGTTTCAACAGTTCATCTACTGTCCGTGCTGTTTCTTCAGGCCAGTCCACCCTGCTTCTTGCCTCTTGCATCCACCTCTAGGCCCCCTTCTCCCCAGGGCCTCTCCTACATCCAGGATGCTCTCTCTTCTCCCTCTGCTTCTTCCAGGGCTCCTCTTTCACACCCCTTAGAGCTATTTAAGTCCTTAGCAGGACCCAGCCACAGCTGTGCATTATCCACATCCGCCAACCCACCGGCCCTGAACCCAGCCCACAGCTGTATATTATCAATGTTAATTAACCCAGCTTCATTCCTCTATAATTCCTCTACGGAAAGTCTTTTTTTTTTTTTTTTTTTTTCTTTTTTTTTTTCTTCTCAGGTGTATACATTTTTTCAGAGCACCAAATGGCTTGAAACACTTTCTTGACTCCCATCCATGGCTGACAATGTATTTAACGTTTCAAATGATAGCCCTTTCCCTGTGGGTCTTCTAGTGGGTGCCAGGTCTTCTAGAACAGGGGCTCTCAAACTTTTTAACCAGGGGGCCGGCGCGTGGATGAAGTGTCAGGCAGTCATCTGCAGCTGCTTGGTTTCCCCCCCCCAACCCCGGGGTGTGTGTGTGTGTGTAAATACCGGGGGCCGGATTGAGGACCCTGGGGGGCCATATCCAGCCCACGGGCCATAGTTTGAGGACCCCTGTTCTAGCATTTTAATTAACTCTCCACACAGGGACCCTTCCTGTGGAGGAAACATGCATTTTCTTTAAAAAGAGCTTCCAAAATAGATTGCAAGCATAAACTGTGGAGGAGGAAAAATAATTTTAAGTACAGGAGCAGTTGTGTTACTGATTCTCGTGTAGTATGTAAAGATCTGAATTTGTAAGTCAGTGTAATGTGCAAGTATGTAAAATGAATACTTACATTGAAAGGATAGTAAGTATTCCTGTGGCTGCAAGAATCCCAGATGTGAGCTGAACTCTGCAGTGTCATCAGTCTGGAATTTACAGCTGGAGTTGGAAGAGGGAGCTGAGACCCAGAGGAATGGCAGAAAATTATTTCCATTAATGTTGTCTCTGAATTTCTTATTTTTCAGCTTGGGTATGGTACATGTCATCAGAAATGCTTCAAAAGTACTGAGCAGTTTTGTCTTCAGCCAGAGTTAAATGGTCAGCGTTGAGGAGGAATTAAACACAAAAGCGTTGTGTTGCATACTCTGAATATATCAATTCCTTCAAGAAGAATGTTCTTAATTTTTGTTTTAATGTTATTTTTGTCACTTTACCCAGTTCAGTTATTGGGTATATATATAGAAGTGATGGTGAGAATTCATTCATTTAAAATATAATTGATTTTTTTTTTAAAAGGAGCTTTTATTCTGAGACTTAAAACTGAAAATGCAGTTTCTTTTATGGAGCCCATGAAATGCAGTCTGCAACCCCCAACTCAATAGCAGGATGCTGAAAAAATTGACATAGATTCAGAACAGCAGACTTCTTAAAATATTAACAGAAAGACTTATTTGCTTGGGTGTTTGCTTTTTTTTTTTTTTTCCTTCTGATCGTAAATGTCCATTAATATTTGTCATGGAAAACTTCAGGCTGAGTTTAAAACTTAATAAAATCAGCTGAATGGTGTCATGTAATGAAAATCATTAGGAAGACTCAGCTACAGTTAAACTGTCAAACACATGCAAAGGTTAGGCATTTCCAGCGTGAAGGGTATCTGTTCAAACTTTGGTTTATATGCTTTATGTCAACATGTGTTATCCTTTTTTTGACATGACTGTCTGTGCTTCCTTTCTGTGTTCCTCATAGGTCTGTGCCTACCATCAAGTATGGTATATAGAATACAGTAATAGAATAAATAATAACTGAATATGATATGTTGACTGCATGTAATTTTCATTTTTTTTAGTGGCACAATTCTTGCACTGTGTACAGAAATCTTTGGTGACTCGTGGTTTTTTCTAAGGAGTGAACCATAGATATGTTTCCTGTTGTACAGATGGAAAACCTAGGTAGAAATGGAACTTGCTCAAACTTACACATAATGTAAATTTTAATAATTAGTTTTGATTTCTACAGCTGGCCTACCTCTAAAATTATTTTAGAGAGCTGGCACAAAAAGCTACTACCTTTGGTGTCCAAATTACTATGTTAATGTTCGCTAGAATTTCTGAAAACTACTTCTCAAATTAAATACTCTTGAGTGTGGGGAAACTTAACAATAATGCTGCAACTGTATGACCTGCTCTGATGGCCATGCATCCAAGATATGAGAGCTCAGCTGAGAAGAAACTGAACCTTCTGGTACTGTTTTTATGTCCCAATACCAGTTTAATGACCTGGGCCTCTCAGATGGTGGTCGGACAGGTTCCCTGTCATGACAGCATGATAAACTCTTCAAGTCTTAAAAAGCATACTATTCCTGGCTTTCCTGTGTGTGATCTCCTATTTCTAGTCCAGTGAAGAATGATGACTTGTAGTAACTGCTGATACCCTTTTGCCTTACTTCAGATAAGCATAAGCTGCAGTTAGTGGAGGGTGTCTTGGCAGCAGCATGCCGTATTGGGAAAACCACTCCATGTTGTAAGGGTTATTGGACTGCATTGCTGCTGCAGATTTTGATAACTGAAAAGTCTCCATCTGACCAGCTTTGGGAGCAAGAGGATAAGCAAAGAATAGTGGGAACAGCTTGCTGCAGTAAGAAAAGATCTCTGAGCCTAGATAGATGTACAGTCATATTCTTGTGAGGGAAAGCTTTGTCCCTACCCCTCGCTACTAATGCTTGACAAGAGAGCCTGGAGGGAAAAACAAACAACTCCCCCCCCACACACAAACAAACAGCTTGTTCTTGCAGTCAGTAACCTGATTTACCCCAAGCTGAAGCAGACTAGTAGTTAATGAATTGGATGTTACCAGGATTTTCTTGTATGGTCAAGCTGCTTCATAATACTGCTGTGGTTTACCACCTCTGGTAATAAAACTGTTCACGTAGTGGTACAGGTTTTAGTATAGAGCTTCTGTATAATTATTTCTAAGGAAAAATGGCAGACCTAATATGCATGACTATAAAATTTACACTTCACAAATAGTTCTGAGAGCTGTGTAAGTTATTGAACATGTTGTCAGTCAGCTTGATAGCAATGGAGATTGGAAATTCTGCATTCCTTAATTGAAACAAACTGGGATCCAAATCCCATTCAAAACATGATGGAACTGTATCTTACTGTTTTAGATCCCACATCTGTTCTGTTGCTCACGGCTTGCTTTGTATATGTGGTACTATGCCTGAACTAATAAATCCCGTGGGATCTTACCTAAGCTGAAATCAGTGTTGGATAAACCATGTCAGTAATTAAGAAATAACCGAGTTGCAGAGCTGGTTTCTGACTGTTGCAACTTCTGTGTGTTTCTGGTTGCTCTAAAATGGCCAGAGGGACTATGAAGAAAGTTCAACCATTTGTCCACAGGTGTGGAATAAACTTAGGCAGAATTTGAATGACTGTCTAAGCGGATGTGTAGCCAAAAGAAGCTGTGACTTGATTGCAACTAGAGTGGAAGACCTGCATCTGTATACCTAAGGTGTCAAATGACTTCTGTGATAGCACTCAGAGCTTTATCCTGTGTTCCCCGTTACCTGCCAGTTCAGGTATGAAGAATGGTGCCACTGGGTACAAAGGCACTTGTGTGTGACCTGCTATGCAATCAAATGTGCAGTGAAGCAAGCCTCTCTGTGGCAAAGGCAGGCTATGGTTCCTCTTCCTTAAGGAAAACTATAACAGCCTGTTTGTTGTGCCAAACATCTGTCTTTACACCAGTTTCACCAGTTTACAGGTACCACTGCCATTTGCTGTATCACCTTGATTTGTTCTTTACTCGCCATTTGCTTTGTACTGCATGAAGCAGGACTCTGTAGCAAAGCTTCTGTGGCTTGTCCTACAGCATAACTAAAACTGTTAATGCTGTCTTTGCAATTTTGTGAATTGAAAGTAAATTTGAAAAGAAAACTTCATTTTTATGTTAATTTTATTTTAAAGGAAAAGGCAGCTTGGGGTTTCTTGCTTTGGTTGTTTTTTTTAACACAAGGAGAGCACGGCGGTTAATTTCAAGATCTGCTCATGAAAGATCATCTTCTGGTGAAACTTCTGTACAAGACAAACATTATAATAATGGTAACTATTCTTCTTAGTTCCTACTGAAGTAAGTTCTCAGCTTCCTGATGGTTCCTTAATAAATAGTTGCAACCTTCATGTGGTCTTGTGGATGTTCTCGATCAGTTTCCACATCTTGCCTATGGATGGGAATATCCCCAACTTAGCTTTTGTTTCTGGTTGTTTATTTTTCAGGCCCATGTATTTTCAGTCACTTCTGCCAGATTTGAGTTAAAACTCTTCTGCAAGACATTCTCCCTACTGACTGTAGGGAGTAGTTCCTTTTGGAAAGCCAGGTGGTCTCAAAGAGCACCTTGGTGGAGTGAAATGTACTGGACTGGCGCTGATGCATCACACCAGGTTACAATAAATGCAGCAGATGGAACATTGTGGTGTTCCATCAGAAAGGCAGATGCGATATTCATAAATTCAGAGATGTGAAGGCATAAGTCTAGGACCTTACATTTGATGATATGTTACTGTGCAATCCTCACACATTGATTTTTAACTCCTTTAAATGTTTCTTGAGCTATTCTATGATATTATACAAGGAAGATTGCTCTCTCACATCAAAAACTCAAGTTGCAGATAAACCTGTTGCCACCAAAACAGATATTGTGAAAGCCACTGTGAACAGTCTCAATGGAGATGTATTCTACAGCTATAGGTTGCATTCAGGCCTTGTAGTTCACCAGTGATAACTGGTCAACTGTAGACATGGAAACAGCATCTCTGAAGATAATTGTCAAAGTTTATTACAGCTTGTGATTTACTTTTCTCTTGTTGTGTTGTCCCCTTCCTCCCCTCAGCTTATACTGTATTTGGGATGAAATGCATATACTTCTGTATTGTGAAATTGTATTAGATGCTTGGGTAGTAGGTAACAGCCATGCAATTCAATTATTTCCTTGCTGTCTCAAGTTTCCCAACTTGTCCATTTTTTAGCAACCACTCTTACAGAGAACCTACTCTGGTTAAAGAATTATATTGAAGTAGCTGAGAGCTTTAAAACCAGTTCATGGACCCTTCACCTTATGTACAACTGCTGTTCCTGAAGCCATATGGGAAGGAAGGAAGGAAGAATGGTGGCTGTCCTTGGCTTAGCAAATGCTTTCAATTTTCTGGTAGAAATGGTTCAAATTCAGATGGTGGTAGTATCCAAAGTTACTCAGGTCTATAACTGCTTTACTCTACTTTACATAAAGTAGTAAGTCTGGCCAACTTTTTCTTCTCAGACAAGATTGTGTTTATTCAAGGTGTGTCTGATTCCTCTGTCATGAGCTGTTCACCTTCATCCCTTGAGCCTTCCACAACTTTTGGGTTGCTATATGTGTTGGTTGTATAGGTGAGACCACCTTTACTCATCTAGAAAATTAGTTGATCAAGCAAACAGACCCTTTTGCTGGCTTGAGCCTGAGCTTCCTTTCTGACATCTTGATCTGAACCTTATACCTTTATAAGCCATGGAATCCACTGAAGGAATTATCCATTCTTTAGAGATGGAGAGATTCCCATCTGTTAAACTTTATTATGCGATAAATCTCTTGGTCAAGATGTGATAGATGTGATACTGAAATCCCATCTAGCCTTTTCAAGACACAAGACTTCATGATGCTCTATGCCAGTCATTGTGCTGGCAGAAAAGGAGGGAGGACAGAGGTTAGATGGTTTCTGATGTGACTGGTATATGCATTCAATGGATTTTCTCCCAGTAATTGTTCATCAAACTATGAAACAATCCTGTTGGTGTTCAACAGGTACACCCTCTTCTGAGTGTGGAGCTCACTTAAGCAGTTTTGTTAAGCAGAGATTATAATCGTGGGAAGAACTGAACCTTCACACCAGCTTCATTAGCCTTTCAAAGGCCACACAAAATGTTGCGACCTACCACAGGAGATCTGTGCATCGAAGTGACGATGGACATCTCAACCATGATGTGTCACAGCCACAAGACAGCAAGCACAAACTCAAGTCTCCTTTGCCAGGAAGTGATTATCCTTTGTGATGGGTTTCCAGACAACTCCGCAGTTTGTTCTGCTTCAGGGCACTGAATTTTTAGTAGAAGAACTGAGCAGAGCTTTGTGTCTCATCTTCTGATGGGCTGATCTTCTGAGTCAAGTACCTTGTAAGAATCAGTAGAATTGTTCGTTTTACAATTATTTCCCCTGTCCATCTTCTTACTATCCCTGAAGTCTCACTTGCCGCTTACAAGTAGAAAAACCGGCTAATTGGCAGAAAGACAAGTTACTATGTGTAGATCAGCTGGATGTCTCCTGCCTCTAAACCTTCTTCTGTTCACCTTCCCTTCTTTTTGTGATGTCTCAGTCATTGTTTCTCCCTATGTGCACGTTTGCTTTGCAGTGTTACTGGATTTGCTCTTCTGTATATATTCATGTGCTGAGCTTGAGGAAGGCTCAAATACAAGTGTTCCCATAGGCTCCTGCTCATTGTTTTTGAGCAGTATGATGTGCAAATTTACAGTACTGGTGTGCATATTAACTGCAGACTTCAGCCATTTGAAACTAATTAGTAATGTATAAATAATAAACTCAAAGATCTTTAGTAAGATAGGGATGTTCCCACCACTGTGAAATCTCCCAAAAGAGTTCTCCTTAAACATGACTCAAACTAAACAAGTGATGTCAAGTTTTAAGAGAAAAAGCTGAGGAACCTTTCCCTTTTTTTCTGATGCAGAAGGAATAGCATATTATACCTGATACTTGGATTAGGAAGGTTCAAATACAGATCTTTAGGGAAGTATCACATCCGCTTAAATATGTTAGAAAAGAAGTGATCCACCTTGGTATTTTTATGATTGAATGAATATTCAGTAATTGCAAGGTTTTGGCTTCTCAAAGGACAATACATCCTTGACTACTACCATTTTGTGTGTATCAGCTTACCAATGCTATAAATAACGTCCTGATGCAGGCTTAGTCTTCTACCAAACTCTCTTTAAGGCTAGGAAAAGCTATAGCTGAATAATTCAAGAAAGGTCTATCCATCTGATAATCCATAAATTTACCAGTGCATTCTTATTCTGATGTAAAAAAGTTAAATGTGATTGTCCTGTTACATTTTGGAAAAGCTAATTGACTACTTGAGACTTCTTTTTTTTTAGATTTGCAATTATATTTATCAGAGAAGCAAGCATGGCGTTGTAATGGTATGGTGTTAATGAACTGATAACTACTGTCACCAGTGATACTGGACTCTTGCATGGTTGTGTGACTTAAATGGACTACTAAGACGATCAGAAGGGGGCCACCTTCTTCAATAAAACTTGGATGCATAGTGTATAAATATGGCAGGAGGAGTGAGAACTGTGTAGAATCTCAGTTGTAGACTCTCAGCTTAGGATATCTTGGCCAGTTTGAAGAGTTTTCCTGCTTGACTTGACACTGACTTCTCCCTAGTTTCACCCTTTCAAGGCTTTCAGAGGGGACTAGGAGCCATAGTCTTGAATGGGGTAACAAACCCAGAAGTGGAACTGACCAGAGAAAGGTTTGCAATTGGGTGTTACGCTTCACCATGGGTTCTTCTTGATGAATTAGTGTATTCATTGCATTGTATCTTTAATCCTCATGGTGGCAGCAAATATGAAGAGAAAAGAAGGTAACCTAGTGCAGATGATCTGTATTTTAATTACAGTTAAGACGAACATGCTCATATTTACATTTTTAGGTTTTGTTTCTAGTAGGGCAGCTCAAAAACAGAAGGTAAACTTCAGCTCCAGAACTTCATCATCTGTGACTTAAGTTTGCATGAACTGCTACGAGCCATTTAGTTGGGAGAATTCCTCCCCGCCCCCACACCAGCAGGTAAAGGTAGCATTAGTTGCGAAAACTTACATGGCAGGGTTAGAGTTTCAGTTGTCCAAAATGTTGTCCAGAAGCTATTTTAGTTGTTGAACTGTGGGGGTTTTTTGTTAACCACAGCACAGGTACAGGCACTCTGTTGTTCTAGACACCACACTACCGTAGTCTTTCCTAAAGACAACAGTTCGCATACAAAGTCAGGGTCTGTCAGGGTCTATCTTACGCTGGTTGGAAGCAGAGAGACAGTATCAACCTGAATGACTGATGGTGCATAACTGTTGTCAAGTTTATAGCATCAGGCCTAGAATCCAGTGAAACCTATCAACGCAGGGAAAGAAAGAAGTACTGAATGTTAGTAATAAGGTGCTGATAACTCTAACCAAAAAGAGAAATTACTAATACGTTAAAAAGTTGGCTGCAGATTTAATGCTGTTTATTAAAGCTAACTAAAGAAGGGAGCTAGAACTAATTTTAAGTATCTGAAACAGCCTTTTCTTTGTTCATGTGTGCATGAACAGTTATTTCAGGGTAGTAGTGCTGGTTTGTAAGCTGGCACAGGGATGAGGTTCACTTCATGTCACTTCTCTGACCTCAGAATCACACATCAGTTTCTTCTGATCTTCTTCCCCTGCCTGAAGTTGTCAGTTGTTTGTTCTGTCTTCTGTGTTTCATTGGCCTACTGTGAAGATCTCATCATACACCAAATTATTAAAACTGAAGCCAATATTGTTGAAGTTCATAAAATATCAAGAAGAAGGAAATAAGATAGGAAAGCAAACAGCAGTTCATATAGAAAACAGGTAAATGCAGTCTGTGCGCATTTTTTGCAGGACTACTGGTATCTGAGCTTAATTTGTTGAAAACTAGTTTAGGTGTCCCTCACTCAGGCAAAGATGAAGATACAGTCTGTCTCTGTACTGTATTCCAATTAGAAGACTCGAGGTGGAAAATGAGTAAGAAATACATGTATGAGGCTGTTTCCTCCATCTCAGAAGTGGGCTAAAAGGCCAATTTAATGGCTCTACCTTCTTGAGCTGCCTAGGATAAAATGCATTTAAAAAGTAATAAAAATTGAAGGGGTAAACTATTGTGCCTCTAGACATCTGCTCGTTTGCCTTTGGGTCTTTATTGTTTGAAAACTTTTTTCAAATAAATTTGAGAGCTCAAGATAGAAAACTGCAGAACTAGTTACAGGACCAGGATAAATTGTTACTGTATGAGAATCAAGAGGAGTTTTTTTCACTTCTCATTCTGTAAAGAGCATTAAAATACCACGAGGAGAAAGAACTTTATATTCTCCATATTCATATTGGTCTTACAAGGAACATGCATCAAGCCCAACTTAACTAAAACAAGGACATAACGTGTATATGAGCTCAGACATTTGGAAGAGGACAGTCTGATGTGTGCAGCTTTTCACTGCAGTTGTGCAAGTTTAAGATCTAAACCAGCAAATCTCCTGAAAATTACAGTGTTAAATCTTAAAACTACAGTGTTATTCAACAACTGGCAGATCTCCTTTCCTTTTTCATAATACTTATTTTTCCTTCTTGCCACCATCTCGTCCAAGGAAATTTTGAAGCTCAATAAGCCTTGGTTTATGTTGTTAAATGTGGTAGATATATGAACTTCCATTCCCCAAATTGCTACTTGTATTATAAGTGTTAATGATGGGATTGCCCTTTCATGTACATATAAATATAGTACCAGTCTACTGACCGTCATTGCTGAAAAAGCACTATTTGATGCGGTGTGGTTATGGAACAGAGTACAAATAAAGTCCTCTTTCCTTCTTGGTAACTGAGATAGATATTCTTTTCCTTTGTTTGTCCAGTTAATTACACAGCATAAAGCAAGTTTGTGGGAAGAGAGCTTACATTAAACCCATCAGTATAGTTGGAAGTGGGCAAACTATTGTGTACATAAGGTTTTGTGTATTTTATGGTCAAGAGCATTGCTTTCCTTTTGCAACCCAATGTATTGCAAAAGCTGAACCACCTTTTAGAGAATGCAAGAGCATGGTTGTTTCTGTATAATCAGGAAAGAGGGATTATTTGATTATTTGGGATTTTTTTTCTTTGTGCATGTGATTTGTTTTGCTGAGAGTTTTGAAAAGGTAGGGTTGTCCTACCTGCACAGCAAATTAAATTTGTGTTCAAGAACAGATCTTCAAGAAAATGCCGTGTCCAAGGACTCTGTGACATGCAGTGTCCTAGGCTGAAAATTCAGAGAGAAAATGGACAAGACATAGGAATTCAGGAAAGTAATTAGTTCTTGAATTTGAGGAGAATTTACTTCTCGGTGAAGCGCTTTTACATATACCGTAATGTCTTTCTTGTTCTGAAGAAGGGGCTACTGCTTTGTAGGGAATGGTGTACACTTGTGAGTATCGGTGATTCATTAAAACTAGTCCAGCACACTACGCATTTGTCAAATAGTTGGTTTTTAATGCATGATTGATGCTGCATGCAAAATTGAAAGGTACAGAAAATAAGATCTAATTGCTGCAGTTGGTTATAGGTACTTGTGCTTATATGGTCTTTGGAAACTGTATGGTTTCCGCAGAGAATTGATGGGCCATAGCAATTTAGTCTTTTGTATTGTGGCATACTTCTGTTGACTAGCTTACATCAAAAAGTGACTTTACTGCCCTTTTATACTTTTATTTTAAGGCTGTGCAACATATGTAACTGCTCATTGTTGGATGACACTAATTCACAGTATTTGTAACACGGATCATGTAAGATGTAATTCCCATGTTCAGTAGGTGTATGCTACACAAAGAATAATTGCTTAAGAAACAGGCTGGTTGCGTCATCTGTTACATATTTTGCATTTAAAACTTTGTGGTTTTCAAACCACAGTGTTTCAGTGGTATTGGCAACATTCAAAAACTAATATTGCTTGTGGGTGGGGTCAAAAAGATCTGTACAAAATGTTGGCAACTGAGACTGGCAAGATTTGCTTTCCAGACTTAGTAAGCAAATCCATATTAATTGGCATATGATACTATGTCTTCCATCACTTACACAGTACATTACCAAAGACTTAAGGGCAAATCCAGTGATTCCCCACTTTGTTACTATACAGTAAAGCAAATACGGACACTTTTTACTTTATGGAGTCTAGCCGTGTCCAAAAAATAAGTATTTGAACGTGTTATCCTTTCCTATACCATGTTGCGTGGGGAGGGAATCTGTTGAACTTCCTTCTGCTGTTCAGCTATTGAGTTTTGCAGAATAAAGATCTAAACCACATCCTCATGCAGTGTGTCCTTCAGTAAGTAGAAAATGCTTATATGTAGCCATTTGACAGCACGTATAGTCTACCTAAAGATCTGTATCACTTAGGCTGTTGCTTTGGAGAGGGTGAGTTTATGAGTAAGTAAGCAAACTATTTTGAAATCCTTTTAAAAACATATGGTCTTCTGTGTCTTTAAGATTCTTTGAAGTATAAGTCAGGACCTTAGTGCAAGAAATGAAAATATTTTTATTAGCTGGGAGTGGTCGCAGTTCAGAATTGGAGTAGGATATTTTAATCTATGATACTGATAAATTCTGTTTGCATATGCATAAAATATGTATATATTTAAGTGTATTGGATATAGTAAATTAATTTCTGTTTAAAAATGTAACCAAATCCTTAAAAGGCCATCTATCTGCATCATTTGCGAAGGACAAAAAAAATAGAGAGTAATATTAAGAAATCTGTTTTAGGTTATCTGTGTCACAGTCACTGAGCTCATGTCCTTTCCCCTTCCTTTTTGTTAATCATTCCCTCATGAGCTCCAGTCATCCATTTGGTTCCAGGAGGGATTGGTCATTTCTCCACAAGTTTAAATGCTGTATCTATAAACTGCAACTCTTTTAACATGTCTGTCTTGCATCCAGATTTTTGAGACTATGTTCCTTGTAGAAGAAAGAGGATTACTAAACCCTGACTGAAGAGTCTTTCTAAGGCACAGCATTGTCTGTTAAAAAGAAAAAAAAAAAAAAAAAACCCTAAACATTTTGAAGAATGTCTTTTTAAAACCATGAATATACCTGCAAGTCTGCTTCTCTCTTTTTCTGGATTGGAGAAATCACAAGTGTTCCTTTACAGCCCTCTTCTTCCATGTTAGTCTGTTGAGTGTTTTTTAAAATCAACACGCATCACGCTGTTTTTCTGTGTCAGTTTTCCTGCAGAGGAGCTTCTCAACTCCAGACTGTGCTTTCTAATTTTTTTTTTTTGGAACAGTGCCTTTCACAGATCCGCGTTGTGCTTTGCTGGAGATAGAGCAGGGGTTTACTGAACTCTGCAGCTTCCTTGGCACTCCTTCACCTGTGTTTGAGTATTTGTGTTTAGTAAGCCATTTTGGTGGTCTCGTGAACAGACTACAGCATTAGAGCGTAAGAGGCTGTAAGCTAGATCAGTAGAATCAGCTACACAGGACGATTTCAGTAATCCATCTAAATTTAAAGAAGGTTTACCTTTTAGGGGATTATGTGCACTGTTCCTAAAAATGTTGTGGTTTAGTGTTTTTTGGTTACGACAGATCTACAGCAGCCAGTCAGTCTGGTTGTATTTCTCATTAACGTTGAGTCATACATTTGAATAACAGTTGTTTATTTAGAATTTCCTAGGATTTTTCACTTTCTAAAGAAAGCATGAGGTAGGTGAATTAATTTTTAATTTATGTGGTTATAGACCTCAGATAAATGTGTTAGATAAACTGTATGTGTTAGAAGAGTGCTGTATTTTTATTATGTAATTGTGAAAATGCTATTAGTGCTTGTTATGAAAAGGTATTTTTAAAGAGTTATCTGTAGAATATACGTTCAAATAAATAGATGAAAAGCACTGGAGGTGGGGTTTGGCAAAATGTGAAACTCTGTGAAGAAGTGGTTCCATTTTAATTTTTCTAGGTAAATTTTTCACAAAATGCCTCCCTTTTTTTTCTTTTTTTTTTTTTTGACACCTCCACTCTCTTCCCCTCTCCCCAATATTATAACACATGCATTTCAACTTTTTTTGGATCCTTATAATTTGTGAACACTTGCACAATTCACACTTCCCACACTTGTCAATCTTCAGTAAAAACGCCTTCATAAGGTAGATATTATACAATTTAAAACATAAAATCCCCTTTACAATTATTTGTTATAGCTGTCTTCAGCTTCATCAGGGTAGCAGCGGTGAAATATTTCCCAGTTACTGATTTCTTGTCATGGGGCTGTAGCAGTAAAAAAATGTGTAAGACCAAATTTAGCATGGATGGCTGGGACCAGGGGGAGGTGGGGAAGAGGAGGATGTCCAACGAGCACCTGGGGATGTAGGAGACAGCAGTGTTTCTTCAGTTGGTTGATGGGGTGCTTCTTTTTTTGGTCTTGAAAGGACCCAGAATGCACAGTAAATAAAACGTGATGGTAAAGGGAACAGTGAACTGAGAGCAGCATAGGTAATATTAAAACCAGAAAAAAAAACAATCTTGCCTTGTTGCCAGGGTTTTGCTAAGTATGTGCTTTGTTTCTGTTTCTTCACATAACGAGAAGGAGGTGAACCATATCCGGAAAAGTCTCTTATGTCTAAAAATTATTTTTTTAAAAAAAAAACTCATTAGCAACCCTTGAATTTACTGTAGTTGATAGAAAACCTCTTCACTGGTGATGGTAAAGCGAGCTCTTTTTCTCCTACAGCCAGGGCCTTTTCTTATGCTTGCTAGAAATGTGACACTCATTCTAATGACGTGACTAAGTGAACTAATCTCTTTAATCAACTAGTCAGGTGAAATCCTGCCTACTGAGGACCTTTGGGAGAATAGTATGTGCTGCAGCCTGTTTGTGAACATGCAAAAAGGTGCAGTTTATAATGCTTCCCTTCATTAAAACCCATGCCAGTGAATGCAGGTGGCGTTACCCAACTTCTTCCTCCTGTCATACACAGCTGAGCAGAGTGTGTTTTTAGTAACAAGGGTAGTGTTTTAACCAGCCCTGTGGGAATTCAGACTGTAGATCAGTTTTCCCTACCAGACTTAATGACAGTTAAGTGCACTTTCCCGAAATCTTAGCAGTGTCTTATCATAGCTGCAGGTTGTTGTGCTTTTTTTTTTTGTGTGTGTGTGTGTACACCCCCTTCTTTTAAATATACTCCCATACCATCTTACCTCCCTTTCTCCACTAATACAGCACACCTCAGGTATATAAAAAGGGATTTCCAGAACAAGGTTTCATTTGTATCTCTAGGATCTTCTGGCATTCACTGCTGCAGGGGAACTGGCGTGATGATTCTTAGTAAGCTTGACGACAGCCTTGCAGCTAAAGAATTAGGTCTATTTATAAGAATAAATCAAATATCGCAAGAAGGCCCTGAAATAATTTCATTTTCTGGAGCACCCAGCACCAGTGATGCAAAACTGAGGGCTTAAGGATTGCAACAGCCTTGGCGGGAATAGTACGTATGGGTAGGTATTAAGAGGATTTGTAAAAGGTCATGGGAGACCTGAGGCAGCCCATCAAGAAAGAGTGAATGAGGACTGCTGAGAACCCCCCCATTAAACTAGTGCATGCGACAGCTTTCTTAACTGCTCTACCTTCTACCCCAGGTTCCCTGGAAGAGTTCGCGATGGGCTGTTAACAGCAAAGTTGTTCCCATGCTTTGGTAATTAATAACTCTTGCCTGTAATTGCCTTGGGGGAGGGGGAAACAACAAAAGATGGCAGCAAGTCATCTGTATCAGGATTTCATAAATTTTTTATGAGGTGCCTCGCTGTCAGGAGGGCTGGGCATTGAAACTTCCAAACTATCTCTAAGAAAGGCACTGGCTGGAGACCATCTATTGCCTGTGCCAAGGCATGTACCAGCTAGAAAACTAGCTTACATTATGCTACATGACATATACCATGGTTTGGGAATACTGGTCTGTAATTAAGCTTTAAAGTTTTACTGAAATGAAGACTTTTTGGCCACTTGAGAATATTTCAGTTCTGCTACAAATTAGTATTGTAACTTTCAATGAATGGCTATGCATTTGCAGAATATGTGGAATTGGGGTGGTATCCTTCCCATGAATTACATGAGAAAGATATTATTGGTGCTGTTGCTGAATTCAAGTTTTGAAAATAAGTCTAGGAGCCATGTCCAGTTAGCAGCATGATGGTAAATTTTCTGTTGATGAGGGACACTTCTCGCATACTGATCTTTTACCATATTTTGAAAAAGTGGCTGAAAATCTCTCATGGAAATAGAATGAAAATTAGTATTATGAAAACAGGGGTTTGCTTCTTTGGGAAATACTGTGTGTTTGCAGGGCCCTGTGTAAGTATGTAATATGTCAAGTGCTATGTTTCTGTCAGTTTTCAAATGTATGGTATTGGTCATGGATAGTATGCCTTTTCAATAGGAAAGAAAATTTTCTTTGGTATACATTTCTACTGTGACAGATCCATCTTCTCAGTCTTACAGAGTGGCACTTAAAAAAGCAATAATATATATAAAGGATTAATAATTTCAAGCCTTACGGTCATATTTTGCAAGGGAGAAGTTGCTAATAGTCCTCCAAGTTAATAGCTGGTGTTAATGTGTATTTTTTAATGGCACAGATTTATTTTCATAAGAGCCAAAGTTCTTTCTTGCTTAGACTGTGAATTCCATAAGGGAATAGTAAGGAGCTAAGAAGGAAACATGATGAAATGCTGGTCTTTGCATCCAAAAGAGGATTTAAGTCATGAACTCCTGACCTTGTGATCCTCAATTACTTATCCTGGGTGCGGGAAATCTGTTCTACTTTAATGTTTTTATTAATGTGACTTGGAATGAACTCAAGCATTCTTTTCTCTTAAAACATGTTTAAAGAAAATAAATCTGGATTAAAAAATACTAGATCTTTTTAATTTTTAATCCCCCCCCTTTTTTTTTTCTTACGTAGTCAGTTTGTAACAAAAAAAAAAGTTCCTAGAGAAGATTGGTTGTTGTTTTACAGGGTACAGTGAACCTTGACAGTGGTATGCTCAGAGCTGATGGCCAAGTATGTTAGAATGTTACCTAACAAATAATATATTTAAGCCACCTGTTATACCTTCCTGCTTCTTAGAGCACGTTGAAGGTTCAGTGCAAGGTTTAGCCAGTGGTTGTGTTAACTCATCTTCTGCAGCTATAGCAAACCATCCAAACACACCACCAATTTTTAACAAATTTCCTACAAAAAGTAGGTTTTTTTCTTTACTTCTCTTTGACCAAAAAACCAGAAAAACCAAGCTCATGTTTTATGTTTCTAGATGTGTTTCTGCTAACCATCTTTGAACACCAGGACTGTTCTCATATACTGTGCCATGTTTGCCTTTATTTGAAACATGAGAAATTTCTTTGAAGTGGTGAAGTGTAGGAAAAGTAAGGCAGCTATGTTCATGCAGCTGGAAATTAGTCCCCACTTTAAAGAACTCATTTTTAGGTCTCAGGGTTCAGTGCTTCTTTAGTAAAATGTGAACTCACATGAGGATGGAAGAAAAGGCAAATGGAAATGAGTGCTATAACAATATACTTTCGTATCATTGGAAGTTAATTCCTGACCTAGCAAAACACCCATTTTAAAACTGTTTTGTTTTTCAAATGATAAATCAACCTGCTGCAAAAGCTAAATATATTTCTGGTGTGCCATAGCTCAAGGTCTGCTTTCAGTTAAGGTTACTTAACTTGTCATTCTGAATGCTTGTGTAATGTTTCATTAAATGTTTTAGAATTCACAGAGCATCACATGCACTTGTTTTACAGAGCTGTGGAAATCTCTGTTAGAGAACAGCGAAGAGAGAAAGGGAAATGAAATTGTCAGATCCTGGGATCTGACCTGATGTGACCGATTGATAGTCCCGTGCTATTGATTAGATTGCAGTTTGGGTTTGCAAGGCAGACTGTTGGATTTATTCTGTGGACTGGGTATCTCACGTTTTTGTGTCTAAGTTATCAAAGAAGTCTCGAGTTTGGATTCTTTGTTTCATAATATTAATGCAGTAGATTTGCATGTATTTTAGGAAATATCACTGGTCTGAAAGCTATTTTTGTCAAAAGTTGGAAATGTGTTTTAACAATTCCCAAAGATTGCTTTAGAAGAGGTTTATATGGGCTGTCATAACTCACATGTTAATTAACTACTTAACATCCTTGAAGTCTTTCTTTACTCATTTTTGCTTTAATAAGCTAACTTTCATGAACAGAAATAAGTAAAATTGTTCTAATCTGAAGAGTCAAATGAACATAAACATGAGAAATACCTGCCTGAAAGGCAGCATATCTCTATCTGAAGAATGCCAGTATGCTGCTGTGAATACTCGGGGCAATGATAAGCTCTTCCTAACTCATTTTCACAATCATGAATTGAAGTTAATGACACTTTCTCTAAAGCATAAGTGAAGTGTTACATCATTCATAACTGTTAATGTTGTGAGCACAGAACAAGTGCTCACTTAAAAATACATAAAGACTGTTCTTTTTGTTTTCCTGGTTGATCTCTGTAAGGACACCTGTTTTATTTATTGGGATAAGCAGCCAGCGGGCCTGCCCACTCTGGGCTGCCCTTTGAATAGGAAGCTCCTTACAGGCTCTCTAAATCACTCTGGTTCTGGCAGTCTGTTCCTCAGGCGTCATCTTTTGAGGGGGGATCATTGGTGTGAACCAGGGCTGACTTCAGACAAGCTCTTCTCTGACTTCACACACCACTGTTTGTGCAGATTTTACAGGTGAAAGGTGATGAACGTATGCAGTAATGCTAGTTACATGGTGAGGAAAGGTGTTACGTGACCTTCCTGATTGGAAGGCTGGGGTACCATGCTATGAACCATTTAAGCAGTGCTTTGAAGGCTGAACTGTAGTTGTGAGGCTACTTGCAGCACTCACTATGACCACGTATGTGGATTTTACAAGTACCGATAAACTGATACGCATAAAACCTAATTGAGAGGAGATTTTAGTAGTATAGGCACCTGGAAACTGAGTCTCACAGCCTTTAAAAAAGCATCTGTTCTCTAATTATCAACTGTTTGTTGTTTGGGTTGGGTTTTCAGAGGGATGCAGGGATATTTATCTAGTTCAGGGCACCTGAGACTTGTTTCCATGCTTTCTGGTAAGCACTTTTGAATTTTGCATTACGCTTTATGTGCTGAGCATGATACCCTCGTATTACAGGTGTAGGTGCCAAGTCCAGCATCTGGAAAACAAAAAGAAATTGCTGCAGATGAACGCTTGATTTAAACTACTTGCCTAAATCCACAGTGAAGTCCTGTGAAATCAGAAGAGAGAATGTTTTTTATGTTCTGTTATGTTTTCAAGAAACGTTCAACTGCTCTAACAAGTTTTGCAGTTCATGAACTCATTCACTACAGCTTTGCAAGAGAGGAGTCAAGAGTCCTAGAAAACAAGTATCCCTTACAGTGTAACACTTGTTTGTTCCCAGAGGAAGTCAGTTTTGTGCTTAGCATGAGGAAGGAATCCTGCTGGGAAAAACAGTGCATTGTCATTTAATTGGAAGTTGCATCATAAAACAGACTCATGGGGGATGATGGTACAAAGAGAATTAAAGTTGCACAGGTATCCTTTGTTTAGAAGCGTGCTTAGCTTCTGCATCTTTCTCAGTTCTTGTGTGTGGCTTGTTTTATGGATATTTTCTTGTTGATGGTGTTCCTAGGTTTGTTTTTAAAATAAGCCATCAGAAAAGTTCTGGATCTACCGTGCACAGAATGCACACTTGAACATCTAAATTGACGCTAGAGGTGGCATGTCACCCTCTCTGTAGTTCAGCACTTGGGGGTGCAGAGAAGATACTTTGTGTTAGCTGTGGAGGAGTGCCAAGTTGTGTGTCCATTAAGGTAGATGGCAATGAGCATAGGCACTTTCACGTGATTCCTCCATTGTCTTCCTCTGCTGCTTTCCCAGTTTATCCACATTTCAGTCTTATTTCTGTCCCATCCTGATCTCAAGCAGTCATGTCAGTGTGATTGAAATGCATTTTGTTTCCACTCCTCTAACTCCTACCATGACAATATTTGTGAATCCCACAAATGGATTCATTTGCACAGGACCTCTCTGAGATGGTGTTCAATGCTTATCAAGATACTCCTCAGTGTCAGGTCCGTAGTTTGTCATGTTCATTTCCACTCACTTTTTCCTTAGTCTCCTTCCAGAAATCGTTTGTGTTTTTCTTTGACCTAGTTCTCAGGTGTCAGATACCACACCTAGCAGATCTGTTCTCCACAGTTAGCAGTTCTGGGTTCCCTCTACCCTGTTCAACTAGTCTAAAGTCCCAGTAACTTCTCTTTTAGCAGACCCTGCTCCTGTTCTGCATTTTGACAATGCTACTTCTAACTCCATGATGCTTGAACCTTGCACAGGAGACAATGGGAGCATATCTCTGTTCTAGACTTTCCTGGTCCCAAATCAAGGGCAACTGCAGTTTTGGGAATAAAGAATTTCTTGTGGGTTGAAGCATTTCAGCTAGGGAAAGCAAGCATGTACCAAGCAGGTGCAATATTCTCCTTCTCCTTGATTCCACTTCAAAAAGAAAAGGCCTGGAAAATTGACTGATTTTGGTAGATTTTCACCTGGATATCAGATGGGTCCCATTATCTTAGAGTTTACATTGCCCTGCAGACTTCCAGATCTTGACTCAAAACATATCGATGCTCAGACTTGGTTGTGATGTTTGTGAGCTTTTTTTTTATTTTTAAAATGTCATCAGAGTATATTAAACTAGGCAAAGTAATATATTTGACTCTGTTCACAAAAATGAGCTATTTTGGATAAATTTTCTTAAAAGTTCAGTCTGACATGACTCCCAGCATGAAAACTTTCTGCACAGCAGCCAACATTTGGTGAAGTCATGATCAGTTGAAAGCAGACTCTTATAATGGAAGTTGTCAGACAATTTTATTAATAGGCAAGCTTGGAAGCACTGTGGCTGATCCATCTAGTGACTTCTTTTTTTTTCTTTTTTTTTTTTTTTTTTTTGAGGCACCCAGTTGTTTTCTTTTCTGCCCCAACAGCTGGATTTTACTCTAAACCAATCTGATTCCACAACACAAATGTATTCTGAGTAAGAAGAAAGGTGTAAGGTATAAGAAACTGTTACAATACAGCTACTGCACCTTTGATTCTAGATGTGGAACTTACTCAGAATTCAAGGCTGCAAATAAATTAATCCAAGTTTGCACTGTTAGCAAGTTGAAAAAAAGGAGTTTGGATTTACTGTAGATTCAGTGCCAATTAATGCACTGGTAGAGAAAGCTGCAGTGTAAGGAGGGAATATGAATATCCCCTCTGTCCTCGAGCGCACGCTGCCATCTTACAGTTGACTATAAAAGGAAGAGTCTTGTGGAAAAGTTGCCAGCCTCTTTCTTTTTGTGGAAGTCTTCAGCTTTGTAACTCCTATGAACTAACGCTTCTGTAGTCAAATAAAAGGTAATTAAATAATTTTATTTATTATAATAAAGTAAGTAACTTACTACTTTGATTTTTGGGCAAGTGAACCTCTCTTCTTTAGCTTATCATGCTGATATACCTTGTATTTAAGAGTTGTGAGATGTACATAGCTTTGATTTCTTGAAGGCACAAGTACAATTGGTTTTTAATCATACACAAACATGAATTGAACAATAAAGGCTTTTCTGTAAAACTTAGGTAGCTAGTTATTGATGATAGTCACTGCATTACATGGATATGTTGCTTAAGCAGCAGTATGGGATGTTTAATGCATTTTTCCATTTTCTTTATTTTTTTTTAAAGACCTTCAGCATTGGTAAGGTCTTATTGATAGATTAAGGACTGAAAATTTTAGGAGCTACTTTTAAATGTCTGCTATTAGGCAGTCCACTGATATTTTAAAATTGTTTTTTGTAGTTTGGTGATGAATGTGTTTCATGCAGTACTGTTAGGAAGTCTGGATTAAAAAGCAGAGACTGTTTGGGTTGAGATGTCATCTGTAACTTCTCAATGATGCTGACAGCCTGCATATCCTCCTTCATCTGGGAACCACAGTCTGAGCTGTTTTAAGCCAGGAAAGTCAATGGATAACCAAGTACGTGCTTCCTGTCTGCAGGGAAATTTGGTCTTGGACAATTTCAGGTGTTTGTCATTGTTTAAAATAATAATCATAATAATAAATTTAAACCTGAGCTTACATCCATCAAAGCAAAAGAAAGGTCAGGTTTGTTGTTGGAGCAGTGCAAATTAGGCTTATGATGATGAGCTTTCTTGATTAACTGTTGAAAAGTTCCATTTTGTTGACATATTCCATATACTATTATGAAAATCAGAGTATGCTTTGCAAAGACATTTGATTTTGCCATGGTTGGACTTTGGGTAAAATAGGGTGTACCTTAAAATGATAAAAATAGAGGGTTAGAGAAGACCTTTCAGATAGATGCTTCCCTGATAATGTGGTATATTTAAGCTCTACCTGACAGACATATATCCAACTTGTTCTTGAAAATTCTCTAGTGTTAAAAGATTTTGTGATCTCCTGAATTACCCTGTTGCAGTGCTTATTTGACTCTTGTAATTAAGCCTTTTCCTGGTATCAAGTTGAACTGTCTTGCTATAAATTCAGCTGAATATTTCCTGTTCTCTGTGACTAAACTGATGAACGTCTTTGCAGTAGTCTCCTGCATCTTAAAAAGTATTTTATATTTCTTTCAAGTTAATCTCTTCTATGTTAAACACAATTCTTTCAGTCTTTCTTCACAGGTAAGGTTTTTTATACATCCTAAAGTTTTTGGACACTGTATTCCAGTATTGATTTGAGAAAATTCCATCAGTTCTTATTCGTAATTTCTTCTAAGGTGTATTAAAAGAATCTGGCTTCTACCCAAATACCAGAATTTACTCCTTTCTGTTGAAAATCTATATTCAACAATCGGGATTAAAACACTGTAGTAACAGGTGGGGTAGTGACCAAGGAATAACACTACTACTTCAGTATTACCTAGATCATCCAAATGCTATGTAAACAGTGGTTTGACCTCTGGATATTGTGGCTCTCCGTTTTTGACTTAACATGTTAGACAAGTTGTAAATGGGCTGGTCACAAGTAAATGCAGGATAGAAACTGAAAGCTGCTTACACATCTGAACAGTGTTGATGGGAATAGCCTTCTAGTTTGCGGTGAGCTTGAATTACTTCATGTTATCAAGCTTGCAAAAAACACTTTATGATGGATTTAGGAAATTGCTAGGAGAAAAAAAACCTGATCTGTGATATGGATCCTTATCTGTGTTGACATATCCAGTGTGTTTTAAAAGGCAGCAAGACTCTTCATTTATTTACCTCAGATTCTTTATATTTATCTGATATTAATTCAGTCTCAGTATTCCTGACTCTGTAGGGTATCATGGGGAACTTCTCTTTCCTTTTTTTCATTATACTTACTGAGTAATTGGAGTTCAGGCATGTAATTTTGTCTTTTAAGGAAGTATTCGTGATTATGCAGAAGAATTGGTTGGAGATGAAATATAAATGTCTAATATGCTGCTGTTTGTGGTGCATTGCCTTACTCTAGGTACCCAGCTGGTGTATGCTGCTTGCAAGTTCATCAACACATTTCCTGCCATTGCAGGAACCTCAGCCACTGGCATTGCCCTTGACCTTGGTGTTCTTCCTGCGATAATTTAGAGTTACGACTTTTGCTCTTTTCTGACACGCTCACATAGATCAGCATGTCATGTTTATGACTTATGGAGCACAGCAAGTACTACTAGTGTACTCTACACTCTACTGAACTAGTTGTTTATTGAATGATTGTCTGTGATTGCATGAGCTGGTAACTTTGTGTCTTGCAGTCCTCTGCTCCCTGAGACAGCATCAAATTCTGTCTAACCTTCCATCTTGAATTGTCCCTGTATGTGGTTTTATCTGGATTTTTGTTTTCTTTTGGAGCTGTACCTTTTTTTCTTTTTTTTTCCCTTAGAAGCACTTGTTTCTTCACCTGCTATTTCTCTATGTCTTGAAAAGTTACTGACTTCAGAATATTTTTGATATACCACTAGTTCACGCAAGCACAAAGAAAAAAACACCAGAAAAAACTAACATGAATCTGGTACTTTCAATATTGTTTTAATGTTCTATCTGAAATGGAAGCAGTCCACATCTATGCACAAGCAAGGTGTAAGTTGTTTTCTTTAACTGCGCGGTGACTTCCTTTGTGGATGAACTTGTTTCACAAAGCAACACTCAGAAGCCTATCCATAGCAGCTGCTTCAAACTTCTTAGGAACTCAAGATTGTTCCCTTCTTCATATTCCTTGAAAACCTTTTTCCCTCCAACTGGTGATGCAGAGCACTGAAGTGTCATTCAGAGGACTGAAGTCCACAGTCTGCTTTAGATACTAACTGTTTAGACCATAAAAACATAGTATGGTCCTTCTGTAGCAGTGCCACATCTTGAGATTCCAAATATCAGAAATTATCAGGTATATGTGTTGTAGCTTTAGGTATTTTAATGCATAGTTATCTTCTGACCTTTTGCCTTCAGTCATGTATTACTAGACCTTATTTACATAGCACGCTTTTAGAAAGCACATATTCTAAATTACCATGGAAGGTCTTACTAAATTTCAAAAAAACACAGAAGTCATTAAACGTATAGGTCCACATATATGTAGTGTTCTGATTTTACATACTGTGAAACAACAAACGTGCATTCTTATTGCAAATGGATCAGTGCTGCCCTTGCGTAACACTAATAAATTGTGCAGAAGTATATAACCATATTTAAATATTTGGTTTTTTTCTCTTTCCTGCAATGTCTCCCACTTTCAAAATGAATACTGATGCTGAGTTAAATAAAAAACCAAAACAACACATTGTATTTGGATTCCTGAATGTAATGTGAACTGTACTTTCTAGTAAGATGTGTGAATTTATAAAAGATATTGTAGCACTCCAGTTTTAGACTGAAATCATTTAAAAAGTAAAATCAAATACAGAATAGGCTGTTCTTAGTTATACCTTTCAAATCTATTTCAGTTCAGACTGTATTTACAGTGTTAATGTCTGTCTTGAAGAGACTACTAGACTTTGAAAGGTTTCTGTCCTTGCTTGCTGTAATTCTTTTGGAAGATCATGTGGCTTTAGAAGAGATTTTTTTTTGATGTTTTCTTTTAATTTGGGGAAAAACATTAAACATGTTTTTGACTATTTTTAAAAGAAGCTATAATCATGTCAAAATATCACAATGAGGAAATACTGAGTATGTATAATAGGTTTTTAATGTATTCAGCATATGGTAAAAAGGGAGCCTGAAAAGATATATACAAGGACATACTAAATCAGTACAGAAGCATGCTAAACTCCTTAAAGTAGATAACACTAAAAGTCCTTTCTAGTTATTTTTCCAAACAATGAATAACTTGGTGAAAATTTTATTTTGCTTGAACCAAACTCTGAAGTGAAATAGTATGCCAGAACTCTAGGGAATCAGTTCCTCAGCAAGCCTAGTAAGTATAGACGTCTTACTCATCAGGGTAACTTACCCGTTCTTACAACCCTTTAAAATTAAAATCCATAGTTAAAAAAATTAGGAGTATCAATGCATGTATGGCAAAATATATAACTATAATGTTTGGATTATTAGCAAACAGCTATTTGTCTGCTTTTCTGTTCAAAATTACTTTTCAATGGAACAAAACTATTGTAAGAGGGAATTAAAACTGGGAGTCAGTTTTAAGTATTTCACAATTTTAATTTCTGAATACAAGATTATCATGATACCAACTATTTACAACCTAAGAAATTACTATATAAAACTAGGGATAAAAAACTCAGACTATGTTAGAGTAAGAAATCTTAGTTCTAGTTTCTAAGATACTTCACATTTGTGAGGTTAAATGAGTTTAACCTCTTTTAAGATGCATTATTAAGAGGCAGGACAGTCTCCATAACTATTTTGTTACAGCATCACAATCTAACAGACTTGAGGAGTTCTTTTAGTATCCAAAACAGATATAATCCTCAAAATGTACTCATGTCAAGTTGGGCAGGTATTTGATATTAAAAAAATAATAATAAATGATAGTAAACTCTCTAGGAAAGAAGAACCTGAATATTAAATACAGTGAATTTTCTACTGAAGACCACCTACAGCAGATGGTTGAACCAGTACTTCAGCAGGACAAGAAAAAGAAATTAGTAGAACATTGCATAGTTATCCATCTCAAAAACTACTATAAATGTATTAAATTAATAGAACTAGTTTTGCCTGGTTATCAGTAAAATCTTAAAGGTATTCATAATGCCCAATTTTAGGATTTTAAAATGTAACTATCTCCACCATAAGACAATGATTGTAGAAAGCCGCCGAAGTAGATCCCTCAAAGCAGCAAGTGTTTCAGCAATAGAAGTTTAATTTTCCTGTGTCCCTCTTTGCCCTTCTGCATTGCCCCAGGAGAGACTTCACTTTTTCCTGACAAGAGAAGGAACATAGGGAAGGTCAGTTAAACTTGCCATCCCTAATTCCTTGAATTGGCTTTTAAGGAAATTGACCTCACGTCCCCAGACCTTTTGTTTTGCACTATACAGATGCCAAGGCAGTATTTACAAACTTGCTGACATGCTAGATACTTAACTGGACAAGATTGTATTATGGGTTCCCGCCCCGCCCCTGGAAAGAGGAAGACTCTTATGTCCCAGAACTATTGAACTGATTCATTTATCTGATATCTCTTAATGGACCTTTCTAAAAAGCACAGAGGGGCTACAGACATTCACTGCACATTTAGGGGCTTTGTTAAATTTCTAGTGTAGAGTAATTCAGCTGATGGCCATAGGATTATAGGGTGGGAGGTTGTCTTTTGTGTGTGTCTTTTGTGTGTGTGTGTGCGCGTGTGCGTGCGCGCGCGCGTGTGTGTGTGTGTCTGTCTGTCTGTCTGTGTGTCTGTCTCTGTGTGTCTCTGTGTCTGTGTCTGTGTCATTTCTCCCCCATCCCTCCCAGTAGTAAGATGTCTGGCACAGTCCTTTTTGTTTCAAGACAAACATTGGTTTATGATTGGACTTAGTGATCTTAATAGTCTTTTTCAACCTGATCCTGTGGTTGTAAGAATCATCACATACACTGAATGCCAGAATAGTTCTGCCAACTGGTCTGAAGTTAGGACCCTTCCTCAGCCAAACTGTGTATATAATTTGATTTCCTATTACTGTAATCAATAGATGTGTGGTCATTTTTCTTATATAGTGTTCCCTAACCTATTTTAAGCAGTGTGCTAGCTGTGTTACAACACAACCAAAATCACCCTCAATACTGTTGGCTGCAAAAAGAAAGCTTTTAAAGTTATTCTACTTTCAGCTATGCAATTGCATGAAACATTTTGATGTTGGATCTTTTTTCTCATCTGTGTTTTCCATTGTAGATCTTTGAAACAGATGGCTTCAGTTTTATGAGATGTACAGCAGTACCTTCCATTAAATCCTGTGAACTAATAATCATACGTTTGTATTTTGTAAAGTGCTTACTGTGCCACTTTTACCTTTACAAGGCATCATGTTTCGTTTTTCAAGGAAGTTTTGCTCACACCTGAGGCTTAAGATGACTTTTTGCATTATTATCATTGGCATCCAATATTTTTTTTTCCTAGATTTCACTTGGTGTATGTTTATCTCAGTTATTTCTGATAGTGTCTTGAAGTTTTGAGTAAGGATTGGAACTGTGTCATAACTTGCATTTAGGAGTGTGCATAACAAAAAAATGATGGCCATATCTGGTTTTATTAGATCACTGTATCTCAAACAAAGGCGAAACCATATCACAAAGGATGTGGCTGCTGTAGCAGAATCTTTTAAATGTTCCTCCCACCCACTCCTCCTTTTTTTTTTTGGTGTGTGGTGGGAGAGGTCTTTTATTCATGTTAGGCAGGAAATTGAAATCTGTATGGATTGGCCTGCAAAAAAAGTGTTAGGATTTTAAGTTTAAACTGTACCTTTATGTTTTCTAAACTCATTGTATTAAATAAGTTCTGGTGTGGTATGGAATGGATTTGCGTCTCTACCTTAGAGATTTACTAAATATGGCTTACAATAATGCACTTTACATAATTCTCCTCTAAAATAAAAATGATGTTTATGAACAAGAGAAGGATCCCATCTTCAGACATGCTGTAACTTTTTCAAATAACTAAGAATAGATTTTTGGCAGCTGCTGATACTCTGAGGGGATCTAAATCACTTCAGGGATAATGTGAAGCCCTGTTTGCTGTAGGAGACATTTCATCTGTCCTCTGCGTGTGTTCTGGGGCTGGATGGTCAGGCAGCAGTTGCTTGCTCTTCAATTGAAGGCTTTGCTGTGTAATTATGTTAACATGCCTGGTATTGTCATCTTTCTCTAAGTCTTAGCCATGTAGAAATTATGTCTTTGGGCTAAAGGATGGATGAGAAATTTTTCAACGGAGTTTGCTCAGCAACAGCTATTCATTCATGCTTGACTGGGACATCTTCAGGCATTAAGCAGGCTCTACATTTCCCTTAAGAATTTCCAAACTTTTGGAAGCTTGTTCAAGCTGCTTTACAGTACCTCTAATCAGACTGCCATAAACTGAAAAATGCCAGGCATTTCTGTGCATGGGTGTAAATGAGCTGTGTGGTACAGCTGCAGTAAGAGCAGCAGAGAAGGAAAGGCCATGTGCATTTATTCCTGTCCTGGAAGTCCCAGACAAAGATGGTAGCCCAGCATGCTCATGCAGCCTCTGTCTTCCAAAGTAGACACGAATTCTCCTTAGGATCCCATTCATCAACCTGATCTGGGGCACGCATTCCAGCATCCTGAGCCCCATGCTTTACTGCCTCAGACTTCTCCAGATCTGAACCCCAGCCTGTGCTCTGTCACATGTGCCAGTCTAACCTTGTGCTCTCTCCCTCCCAACTGCAGGTCTTGCTCTTTCCGAAACAAAACACAATCCTGCACTCACTCCTCTTTCCCTTTCCTGCTCCCATCTAATCCACATCTGCCCCCCACACACCCACTCTGCTCTCCTGTGCTGCTCCTACCCACTGATGTGCAAACCGACACAATGCGTTAACCCGTGGCACAGCCCCATGCTCTATAGCACTGCCTATACCCCGTGGTGGCTTCCTCCCATCTGCCACGTCAGAAGTGCAGGTCCCAGGTGGCCTGGCCTGGTGGCTGCGGGCACCCACAGACATGGGGCAGCTGCTGAGAGCAGGAAGCTTTGGTTGGCCAAACAGCCATTCTTGTCTGGCTGTTCCTGTATTAGGCCAAGCCCGGGAGGCGCAGCACCGGCTCAGCACCTGCGCTGCTGACACGGGGCAGGTAGCGCAGCACAGGGCACCGCCAGGCAGCCCTCTGGGCCACCGGGTGGGTGAGCGCTTAAAATGACATGGTGGTGAATGTGAGTATTTAGCACTAGATGGAAAAGGACTACGTTAAGCTGAAGTTATTTCACCTGCTAACTTGTTTAAATTGTGGAGGACTGTGTTTATTTCTCTTTTTCTTTGTAGAAGGTAAGGAAATAATGCTGCATTTGCTGCATGGTGTACACAACCTGTTTTTATTTTTGTGGGTTTTGTTTCCTTGTTTTTTACAACAAATACTTGGCAAATATGTGTCACAAGACATCACTGTGTCACCGTGTCTCACTCACCATGTCATTCAGCATGAAGTGATCCATGTACCTTCAAGGAAACAGACTTTAGAAAAAAAAGTTTGAAACTACATTGAAAATGGACATTTGAAATATACCATGAAAGCAGGGACCAGGCATTTACCTGGAATTAGATGAGTTTTGGTGAGTGGGGAAACCCTCAGCAAGTTGGTTGGTTGAGGCCTGGGTTTGAAGATAGCCTCGCCTGCTCTAACTGTGACAAGAGGAAGACTCTTTCTTTAAAGAAAGCCAGAAAGGCAAGCGCTCTCACGTTTTCTGCTGACAGAATAAAATTAGATTAAGCGAATAGCAGAATAATATTTCTACATGATAAAATTGTTCTCAGTGTGCTCTTCAGTCTGTCACTTTCTCGGAGGAGTGGTGAGTAGTATTTTCTGTCTTTCCTTCCACCACAGCCCAGTATTTTCTTTCCCCATCCCCCAGATAACATTCATGCCTCCTTAAATTTTCCAGCCCATTAGCATCAAATCAAGAGAAGATGGTGAACAAATTTTCTCAAGAAAGTCTTAGGACAGAGAAGCGCACCTTGATTGAAATCTTTTGAAAAATACTCTATTCTTAGAGTGAAAATCGATGAGAGAAGTTTTGTGTGAAGGCTGTGACATCAGAGACATTTTTAATATAATTTCTTAAATGAGAAATATATTTTTTCACTAAAGAAAATTACTCTTGAAAGTGTTCTAAAGTTCCAAGGACTTCAGATCAAGTATTTGCCCATTCAAGTCTGAAAACAGCCCTAAAATAGAGTTCAAACTCCATATTTAAGTATAAAATGCTAAATTAGGTAACTTCTTTTTATAGAGGACGCAAACCTCCACACTACCTACAGCTTAAGTTAAACCTTGCCCTTTTTATTGCAGTGAGAGCCAGCCTTACCTAACCGTGGTCTAACCATGTTAATATATTAAGCCAAATCTAAAAATACTGAAAAGAGAAGGTAGTTTGGCATGCCTCATGCTTTACGTGGCTTGTTATATTTATCAACTGTATATATGGTTTCTAAATTAGTAGAAAAATGTGGAAAGCAAAGCTTAAGCAGACCAAAATTCCTTGGAGATGGGATTCCAAGGAGAAAAAGATACTCTTCAAATCTCTGTTCATAAAAATAAATATTCATTAAACATGCAGGAGAGAGACGTAGTTTACCCATGTATCTATTCTCTTGAGTTTCGTGAGGCTCTTTGAGCCTGGTTTTTCCATGTTGGCACAGAAGCTAGAAAAACTGATTTGCTTGTATATTTAGGCTTGGTTTCTCCTTGCCTGGGAAGTGGAGGAGTTGTTATTAGCTATTACTACTAAAATGAAATCTGATTTCAGGCTATATTGAATGAATGACTGTCTTGCTGCTGCATTGCATAAGGCCCAAAATATAGACAGGACTCAGAACCTGCTGCTGTGGAGGTTGCCAGATGTTTGTTGTTTGCCACATTTTAAACAATTACAAAATTTCTACCATATCTTCAGAGCACAGCTTCCTTCCCTGCCCCCTCAGCCAGCTTTCCCTCCCTCCATCCACCCCTTCCCTTGGCTTTGCTTGTAGCTGTAAACGCTTGCTGTTCCTGCAGATCAGGCACCAGTTTCTGCTGACTATGTACATTTATTTATGTTAAAGCATTCTGCAATATTAGGTCTACAAATGGAAGCCAGTGAAAGGTGGTTTTGTAAAGAATTTAACTAAAGCTTTTGAGAGATGGGGGGAGAAATAATTTGGACCTTGAATATGAGTGAAATGGATGTGGAACAATTTAATACAAAGTTCACAGTTCTTGATGATGAGTTAACATTCATTTCAAAACCTGGTAACTTAAGTGTTCTTAGGAGACATGAGTCAAGTTCTGCTGTGCTTTTTTTCAGAAATTTGTAAAACAATTTCTAATATCATTGTGGTTTTAGTGACACACAATGCAAAAGAAGTGGAGTTTAAAAGAAATTACACTGTGTGTATGATGCGTAACCTTACTTGAGGTTTTACTTGCATTTCCATTTTTTCACGAATGAAATGTTTTAGGGTTTAATTAGAGCTAATATCCAGGGAAGAGGTTTCTAGTACATAGTGTTACAGAGCCAGGAGGTGGTTGTATAATACAAGAATAAATGATTGCTAATTTTGTTGGCAAATTTACACTATTTTAGTAATAGAGCAAATATTTAGACGCTATTTCTAAAAAACTAACCAAACAGGTATTTAGTCAGCCTCTTTTTATCTAAACATCACTGTTTCTTCAAATCAGACATCCATCAAATGGCAAACTTAAAATGGGATCTAGAGATGAGGGTAGACTCCAGCTTTCCGAAACAATGGTCAAATATTTGAAATAAGAGACGCTGTTTTATCTGTCCACAGTCCTCCTCTTGTCCACCTGTTTGCTCATAATATTTGACCAGGAACTTGCTTTGTAGTGTTTTCCTTACTGCTGTCCTTGTATTGTGTGGATGCACTTCCACACAGCTTCTGTGAGGATGAACAGGACTCCGAAAAAAAGTCTTCAACTTTTCCCTGAATCATGCTGAATGCAGCTGGCTTGCTCACTGAGGGAAGTTAGGTGGCCTATGGAAACGCTGATACACCAATCTTCAATTACAGTCTTAGATCTTCCTGTCTACACAAAGGACCAAAATAAGATTGTTTCGGCATCGTTTTTGTTTTTATAATCCTTATTTGTTACTGCTTTGTTTAGCAGAGTTTGTAGTTATTATCTGAGCATAGTTCTTGTAATTTAATAGTCATCTATGATGACCAAAGACTGTTTTTTCTTGGGACAACAAATTGAACAATTCCTGAGAAAAATGGAAGAGTTTGCACAAATTGTAAGTTACTGTACTGTATCAAAGTTTCTAGGTACACAGTTTTTTATCAGTTATGTTGTTCTGGTTTTGTCAGCCATGAATTGCAGAGATTTTCAGAAGTTTAGCTTTTGTTAAGACCCGAAAGCACCTTGTGGGAAGTACTGGTCTCTCATTCCACTTTGTATTGGCTGGTTTAGACTGTTTTCTTCCTAATCTAGCACCTTTGACTGTCAAGTAAATTGGATTATTTCAGTACATTGCCCTCCCATTAAACCTTTGTATTTCTCCTAAGGTATTGTATACTCTCAACTAAGTTGTTTTTTTTTTTCCATTATGCATTCTTGATTTAGAGGTATATATATCTTCTTTGGAAGATAAGTCTTCTAGCATCTGTTGTGCAACAAGCTTTGGAGCATGTAGGAAGAATACCCCAGTGAGTTTTAGCTATATGATTTCATAATAAAGATATCCAAAGGTAGCTTTGAAACAAAAGTAGGCATTATCAACACTATCTGAAAAATAACTACCTGACAACTTGCACTGGTACCAAAATCCTGAGATTTCAGTGTAGAAAATCCTTCAGCTTGTAAGAGTTGGGCTTGCTTGCAGCTGATGGTGTGTCAGTGTCTTTTCTGTGACCAAGGACTGACTGTACCTTGAGATCTCCTGAGAAACTTTTCCCTAGAGCCTGACTCTTCTTGACTGTGTGCTTGGGCAACAGAAAATCTTCTTAAAAATGCCTCTGGGATATACTGAAATGGCAGTAGAAGCTGACCCTTGGTGTGGTGAATCTTTTTTTATCTTTGTAACAACTATTTTGTGGCAACTATCAATTGCCATGCAGTTGATCTTTTACTTCAAGAACATCAGTGTATTCACTGAAAGCAGTACTTCCTTAGGCAGAGAAACTCCAAAACCAAACCAACCAACCAACTAACCTATTTTTGATTTTCCTCTCAACTGTTGACTTTTGGAAGTTATGATACAAAAGCAGAAAACCAGAACAGGTAAAGGCAAGGTATTTGGGGATCTTAAATAGGTATTTTTTTTCTGAAGCTGTGTTAAAATGCTGTGCTAATTACACACATTATTTGGGGGGTTTATGTGTGTTTATATGTTTTGCCTTTTCCTTGGAAACTAACCAAAGAGCTTGAGGATTTAAGAATTTTAAAGTCCTTTACAACTAATTTTTAAGAATTATGTTTGTTAGAGTGTAACTTTCTTAAAATATGAAAATGTACACCTTATTAAAATAATCAGCTGTGACCACTTGAGCAAGCATTCAAATAAATGTTAGACTAAATGAATCAGTAATATTCAAGTATTATTCTATTTTTATTAAATGAGGGTTTATTACACTTCTGGTGGTGTGAAATTCCTAAGTGTGTAGTTCCTTAGTGACTACCTAAACAACACTTTTTTGTATATTGCTTTTAATGTAAATTTTTCATTCTTTAACATTCGTAATACACATTTGGAGCCTTGCCACTTCAGATTCAGGCTTTTGTGTTAGAACCCTTCACTTTTTAAGTGATTCTACGCTAGCCATGGCACAGATGCCCGCAGGACTCTGTTTTAGCTCACAGACCACTGAGTTATTTGGTGATGGTGGCTTTAGAAGTGCAGTGCTGCGTGTATATGGCAGAGTTCCAACTGCTGTGCACAGATGAAAAATTCTTAATTTAACAGTTTCTCTAATTTTGGTGTATATAAAGGTTACAATAGCATGCACATTAGGATTATTATTAATCCAGAGACTGTAAACATGGTGTCTTAGTAACCTACCAGTAGTAGGAAAGAAGCTCGGAGTAGAGCCACTTCAAAAATACTCTGCTTGCCCGAGCTGAACTCATGTTGACATTTAAATAGGGTGTCATGTTCCACAACACATGAGAAACAATGCTTGGCAAGAAGACCATTTCAAGAAGTGTACAGGAAAATGGGTCTACTTTCTCTTTTCCCAGTGGTGGAAGAGCTATTTTGGTGCTGGAAGCTGTTCCTGTGTGAAGTGTATGGGAAAGAAATAACAAAAGTACGCTGAACCTGTAGAAGTTAAAAAAAATATATTTTACAGAGGGTAGTGCAGAAAAACCTTACAGCCATACTTTTACCTGGGGAAACTAGAACCTGCAAGAAGCAGCTTTGGTGAACACTAGTAGCTAAGATCTTAAAGAGATTGGGCTTTAGGAAAAAAATCACTTGGAGGAAGTAGGAGCTTTAAAAGTACTAGCTGTACTAAGTGTTGCTTCTGCAGGAGTGCTGGTGGTATTCCACGGTTGAGTCATTGGCAATAGTGGAAATAGCAGGGATTAATCTTTAACTGGTTTGCCATTTGCCTGATTTTAACACACTGCTGCCGGATCAGTTAAGTATATTATGAATAATATAACAAAGCAAATATTTGTAATATCTTTACTGCTAGCCCAGGTATATATATAGCTATTCTATTACCTGCATGTGGGACACAACACATTAAAACTACATAATTAGCCTATCACTTAAAGTAATAGCTTGAGATGCAAGCTGCTGCTTTGCTTGGATTACCTTTAGATACTCAGTCAAGAGTCCGATAAGTTAAAACTTAATTTTCAAAACATACTATTTTCTCCTTGTTTTCTACATAGATGAGTAGTAAGAGTAAAATCTTGGGCACGTTGTGGTCAGTAGAAGCTTTTGCTTGGCTTGAGGTATACATCATATTTATCCAAGCATAAGATAAATCTAAACAAGCTGAGGGAGAGATTGACTGGAGAGTCCATTTTCTAACTTTTCTTGACAGGAATAGTTACTCTCCTTGTTCTTCTGAATTCTTCCTGTGATGTAGGAGAACAGGATTGTTACAGAAAAAGCTTCCTGAGGGTTATGAGAGATAAGAGTAAGAATTCAGTCGTCAATGATTTAAGAATTTTTTCCACTGGTAACAAGTATCATGTAGTAGGTCATTCCTTTATATTTTAAACTTACACAACTTCATGCCAAGGAAGGCAGGAAACTGATGTTCAGATGGTTAGTCCATACTGTGCGAGGGCATCTGTTGTAACAACAGTGTGTACTGGGTAAGACTGATTTCTTTCAGGAGGAATTGGTTTGAATTTCTCACAGAAATAGGAGTATTCTAGCTGCCCAACTTCTGCTTAATAATCATACTGGGCTATTTTTAACAGGATTTATTAAACTTTGCCAGGAGCAGGATAGATCAGTGGGGGCATCCAAGAGCAGGGCTGTCAGTAAGGCAATGTATGCACTTTCTAAATTGCCGGGTTGTGAGAACATGCCTTCTAGTTGGCCTGTGGTAAAAAGGACCTTTTTCATACTGATGCTTTTAAAAGCTGCCTGATTGAGGTTATTTCCACTATCAATGAGGGTTGTTTATGTTTCTTTTTACTATTCTAGCTTTGGGCCATGTTTTCTGCACGTCCTCTATACACACTAAGTGTTACTTAAAAGTGTTGATGAGCATATTGATTTAATTTTCAATTCTTGTCCTTCATTTTACTAAGCAGTTTCTAGCCTCTACAGAAAAACTCCTTTTGAAAATGCATTTTTCATATTTTCTCAGCCCTGAATTAGGGGTAATGTTAGGATAAAAAGGGGGAGATTATGCAAAACAAGTTCAGCAACTTGAAATCCCCATGTTGTGAGGGTTTGCTTGGTTTGTTTTGAAAGCCAGTCCAATCAAATTAAAAGCAGACAAAACTAAATTTGGTTCAAAGTTGGCTCACCTCAGGTTTCAGCAGGAGCTGTGAAAGCCAAGTTTAAATTGGGACAGGAAGGGAGGGAATGTGGTCAATAGCCTTAAAGTTGAGCATTTTAAATAGGAAATCTGTTTATGCCTCCAATAGCACTTGCTGTTCTGATTTGTTTAGAAAAACTAAAACAATTCAGAACAGTGGAGCTGCTTGGAATGAGCTAAACTTTGTCAGAAATTTAAGCTCATCTCCAGGCTTTGATTCATCCAGTTAAGTGTTGTAAGTGATTCTGAACTTGACTTAAGGCACCATCTTGGCATTACTTTCTTCCTTTTCTTTGTTTCCAATACTGAGCAAAGCATTAATATTTCCTAATCTTAAAAAAGATATTGTATAACTTATTCCATATGCTTTTCTAAGAGAAGTTCTGATTTTATCATAAATATTAAAATACTGTTTCAAGACAGTATTAATGAGTATAATGTGAGATCACAAATATAAGTCATGAGAGGTTTTTTGGAGGGAAATATATTGATATTGCTCACTGCTGAAATGTGGCAGGGTTATTTGGCTTATTTTTGATAGGAGAAACAGAAGAATAAGTGCTCACTCAGAGGTGAAAACTAAGGAGAGTATAATTGCTAGATGAAGATTTTTGTCTGGAACGAACACTGTCTCCCTCCCAAAATCTAGACTGAATTTTCTGTAGGCAGGGTCTTTGCAGTATATATTATATTTCTTTTCATTCTTTAGCTTAACCTGCTTCTCCTTCCCTCATCCTTATTTCTCTTCTCACCCTGCCCCCACTCCAAAATACCAAGGTTTTCAACAGGGCAGTTCTCACAGCAGTCTGCTGAAGCACTGAATCACTAGTGACTTAAAGCATCATCTTTGCTGATTCACTAATGCTCCTAGCTGGACAGTTCAATGATTTGTATAATATTTTGTATTTATATATGTACAGTTTATATAATTTGTGCAATACATTGTATTTATGTAATTCATGCATATAGTGGGGACAGGAATTCTATTCAGATTACTGCATTAGGAATTCAGGGGCTGTTGTTGTGGAAGAAGATAACTACATCCTTTTCTTTTCCACATCTTTTAGAATTTAGGAAAATTCTCAATCTGTGAGAAACAAATTTGGCAGAAAGTATACATGCACATATAATTGGAATTGATATGGTCCTTAATTTAGTTCATATCAAGTTGCCATTCATACATTTATTACATGTGATGCTCACAATCCACATCAGATCTTGCCTCTTTGGGGTCGGTTTGCAAATTACTGATTAGAATGTTTTAGGTACCTTTAATGTAACTGTAGACAAATCTCAAGAGTCTACGCCTCTTTCAGATCTGGCAGCTGTAATGAGATGATGTTAGGAAGCAGCCCAGTATTTGCAGTCCAGATGTGGTGCATTCAGATGATTTGTGATGGTAGTTCATGGTCTTCCAGAGTTGTAAGTTTTACAAAATTCAGTGAGAAATGGGAGACATACACACATGCTATCTTTGCTCTGTCCCTAGTAAGTACTAGCAGCAGTCTGGACATCTTTGCGGGAACACTGCAGCCACCCTCCAGCTCTGCTGAATGGTATAGGGCACAACTGGAGTAAGTTGGCAGAGCTGGAATTGTAATGTGATGCAGAAGATCATGCACACATTATAAAAAAGAGGTGATTTCATAAATCTGTCAGCAGTGAAAGGGAGGTGAATCATGGTTTGTAGGCTTGGTGAGATGTTAGTGAAAAGTGTATTGTTAGTGGCATAAGAGTGAAGAAACTGTGAAACTTGGCAGGTATTTCATTCTACAGGAAAGAACACAGTATGTATTTGACAGCATTTAGATTGGTAATCCCTGAGTATCAGGACTCTAGCGCCAGGATTTTCTGTAGGTTTGCCCTAGATCATGAAACACACGTTGGTCAGGGAAGGGGTTGAAACTACGTAAGGGTCGAGGCTTTTCTAAAGAATAGCAAAATCCCTTATATTTCCTCTCCCCACCACAGCCACAAGCTCTGCTTCCTTCCCTGGTTTTACCAGAAACAAAGAGCATGGTACTCATATTTGGGGAGCAGGGAGATTGCCTTAAAGAAACTTGAAAGGAAACTAAAAGGAAAGGGTTACTCTGATCCTTCATGCAAGGGAAGGGAATGTGGAGCTGACAAGCATTCCTCCCACTAATTTCCCTCTTCTGTCAAATACCTATATTATTTCTTTGTCATCTGGATTCTCTGCATCTGGATCAGGATCTTCTTTCTTCTCCTTTCTTCCCTCCACCTGCGCTAAATTTTACTGCTGCTGAGCATCGCCCTTTTATTCCCAGAATTTTTCACGATAGCTTCATTTCCCTTTCTTGTTAGCTCTTTTCTTCATTCTTTAATTTTCTCAGCCCTGCAAGCATGCATTCATATATGCAGTTTGTCTTTCCAAAATTATTTTAATTCTACAGAATTTTGCTATACTCTGCTAACATTTCTTCAAAATAATAAAAAAAAGTCTACAAATGCCAATTGTAGCATTTCTTTTACCATTTTTCAAATTTCTGCCAGTCATGTTATGCAAACTGATACTGTTAGAGCACAGTTCAAATTCAGTGCTTAGCCTGTTTCTTCCATCCACACTGCTCAGGCAAAAACTGATAAGCTAGAAATTAATTTGGATATATAGTTTTTGCAGCTGCACTATCTCATGAGTATAAAGCATGTGCCTGGGATAACATTTGGACTCTAAATCTTGCTTTCTTTTTGGTTTTTTGACTGTACAGTGAGTGCCATACTCTAAAGACGGGGGAAAGTGTTGAGATAGAGAACATATTCGCAGTCTGAGCCATGGTTTGATCTGTCACCTTCATACTACAAGAAAAGAATAGCAATGTTTAGAAGAGTTAAATTTGGGAGGAGAAAGAAAAAAAGTTAGCTGTATCTCAGCATTTCATATGCATTTAATTACAGATGCTCAAGTTAGCAACATTAATGTTACCAGATTCCTCTCCCTCCCCTTGCCCCAGTCCCCAATATATGTGCCAAACTTTGGGGCAATCCAAAAAAAGGCCAATATATTTTGTTTTGTTTCCTGATCTATTGGAAAAGTATCCTTTTACATAGGAGGGCGTTATCTGTTTACGTATCACAGGAGAAATTTGACTTTGCGGACATAATGAGGCGGCAGTTTTTCATTTTCAGGGGTTGGCAGTTGCTAAGTGTGTAAAAACATTCTTAGTTCTAACCAAGAAGAATCTCCAAAGTTTCTCTTTGTGTAACAGCATTAGTGATGATTTTGCTCTTTCTCGTCAAGCAGTTCACCTATAAAACTTACAGTTCATAAAAATGTGCTATGACAGACCCCCAAATGGCATGCTTGGGTGAGCTAGTCTGCTCCTCTGGAAGAGGTAAAGACTCATCTTGGCAGCACAGTTTCTGCAAAGGGAAATAGTGTCTCACTCATCTAGAATTATCTGAATGTGTTTGGAGAGTAGTGAAGCAAAAACAATCAGCAGGCAATTTCTCATATAAAAGGTCTTTCACAAGTTTCATCAGGCGGGTCAGCTAAAGAACTGAAATGGTCATGCAGAGAGTGGCAGAGTATTCTCACGATACTAGTGTTTTGTCTGTTTTAACAATGGATTTACGAGAAAGTTTTATGTCTTTATATATCTGTCAGTAAGCAAAGGAGATATTTTGGCTACTCAAATCAAGAAAAGGCTGAGGAGCTTGGAAAGGGACCAAGCTAGGGGAATGAGCTGGAAGATTTCTGCATTTATGTCATCGGAGAGCCTATAATTTTGGCACAGTTACAGAAAATAGAGATTTCTTTTTTGCTTTTGAGACATAAAGTACAATACTTGCTTATATTTTTTAAAATACCAAGTATTTTTTTTTACTTCCAAAAGCAGTTTAAATAGCTGTGATCACATTTTAAGCTCTCCTCACAAGATCTCCATTTGTTTTTTACAGCTGTCTGTAGGTTTGCTTTCAACAGATCTCAGACTTGTTTGTCTTTGCTGATCGTCATTTGAACAGTTTTAACTGTGATGTGTGGCAAATAACATTTCAGCTACTCACTCACGATAGTCTCCACACTCCACTGCTTGTCCCTGTTCAGCATATCACTTGTTGCACTTCTTCCCCCATTAACACAGTTGTGAGGTCTGGCCAGGTATATATTCCTTCAGTCCCTGTTTCTCTTGATGTATTGCATTAAACCTCCCTCCATCTCACTGTTATCTCTGTAATCTGCTTCTCGTTACCTACCAAAGCTTTTTGGGGATTAAAATTTTGCTTTAAATACTCTAAGTTTTATTAACAGTTGCCTTCCTACCTGTGCTCTTGAGTAACATGCAAGCTAGAGCTAAAACAAAGAATCAGTAAATAGAGATGCCTCTTAAAATGTCAGTAGTTTAAAATTCAATGCATACGCATCCATAGATTTAGAGAGAAGATGTAGAGCCTTCCTTTGATGTCAGTATTAGAGATTCTAGAGATGGTATTTGTAGAGACTATTTTGGGAGAGGGGATCAAAGGACTGTTGAAATTAAATATTAATGAAATCAGGAGGTATCTAGGAAAAATTCTGCCACCTCCAACCTCAGTGGTTGTCAGGTATTCTTTAGAGACTTAGAAAAAATCGGTTGCTGATGAATTATTTCATTTTCAAAAAAATACGAAAGCTTGATTGATTGTGATGTTGGTTGTCTTGTTATGACCTAATTTATCTTTCCTCTTTTTCAATTCAGATCTTAGTGAGAATTGCATAATTTACTAAGTACTGCAAATACAGTTTCAAAATAAATTTGTAGGGGGGGTAGTTATGTGTTGGAAAGAGAGATGTATTTCATATCTGCATATTAATGTATCCATGTTTATATTAACTTGTGCTCCTCAGGTCTGCTTGAGCTTCTTCATATGCTGCTTTAAGTCGGCTCTGGTCCATCAGCACTTTCCCCTTCTGCAATCTCATGCTTTTTAATACTCTGTTGTTTGGGAGGAAGTCACCTGGAGCAGTGAATCCAACCCATTTTGTAGCTGAACATTGCTTGAGAAAATTACCATGTTTGTTTATTTGGAGCGTTTGGGCTTTTTCAATCACAGAAAAATTACTTTGCAGAATGAAAGAGGAGCTGACTAAATTTGAAACAATTAAATGAACCATATTTGTCTTCATAACATGAAGCCTATACCCACCTCTCATGCCCCAGTTTGCCAAATCACTGGCATCATTGGAGTCTCAGGTGATACTGGAGATAAAGGATTTCACCCTAAGATGTGCAGCATGTAGCTGGAAATGTTTTGATGATAGATATACTGGGCAGGAGATGGATCTGTGAGAGGTGAATGGGTTGATGTTGGGGTTGGAGGGCTTCGGTGGAAAGCAGAAGAAAGAAACTGGAAATGGAGAAACAGCAGCGGGGGTGGGTGGTAAGAACCCTCCTTAAGATGTATGTTTGTGGCTGCAGTGGTGACACAGCAAGGATAATGGGGACACCTACCAGTTCTGCATATGTATGTAATGAATGTACGGTTAGGTAGTGAGCTACTGCTTTCCACAAGTTCGAACATACTGAGTTTTAGTGGGTGAGGTCTGTATTCATGGAAGTCATTGTCTTAAGGTTAAATGCCTTGGCTTATTCACACCAGAACTTCAGCTGCCACTGTTTTATCTAGATGACCATACTAAACGAGAACTAACTAAATGTTCAGCATCAAGTGCTGCAAAGTCTTGTCATTTCTGAAGTAGGCTGTTGAGTTCTTCCTCACAGTGTGATCTCCTGCTTACACTGTGAAAGCCTTCTTGGCTGAAAACAGTTTGAATGTGTAAATACAGCTCCAAGATTATCAGTTACAATCCTCACACTGTACAGTGTTGCATTCTTCAACCTTATTGCGTATTTGGCATCACCTTGCACTAAATGTGGTGGCTAAATCCCCAAAACTAACAGATTATTATTTTTGCCTTTAATTTGGGCTTAGGGAGCAACTGTTGTGGAAACCAGTCTCTTTTTTGCATTTGAGACCACAATGGACAGCACTAATAGCTTATTGGCACCTCAGAGCAATGATCTGCTGCTCTCCAGTTCTTTGCATGGTATTGTGCTTTACTATTGTAATTGAAGAAGTTGCTTTTAAACAGAAGTAAATTAAACAAGAAGACAAAAACATTGCATGCGACTTGAGAGACATGAGATCCCAGGGTTTTTTAAACCACGCTACTGTGAATGGTGATGCTCATCTTCCAGCTGGAGCAGGCCACATGTCCTCACGTGCCTGTGGAAGAGTCTTGTGCATTGTAATCCCTTCCCACCAAATGACCAGGCATGTATCTTCTGTGGCCAAAATGCAGACTCCTGCATCTCATACTGGTTATGGAACAGCTTGCTGTCCTGTAGCTGGAGCGTGCCAAACATATGGGCAGAGGAATGTTTTTAGACCCTGTACTGCATGCGGCAGTGAAGTCGCTGTGGAGGAAGAAGGGAGAGGACTGCACAGACGGGATGATGGGAGCAGGTCCTCTCTGATCCACTCCTTTCTCCCACGTAGAGGAAGAGAGGGTAGGGCTTCAGAGCTGATGCCTTCTGATGTCTTGAACCTGGCTTTTAGAGGAGACACCCCTTTGCTGTGCTTTGCCTATGATTCAGCAACCATACTCACGTTGATGAGGATGGCTTCACTGAAGCCTTTATTTTTAAGACAGCTGTAGTGGTGTCTGATGTTACGCTAGTCTGAAGGCCCCTATTAATTTTTATCAGTAGTGCTTTGATAGATTGGTTGATGCATTGTTTGACAGACCTGTAGCATAATTGTTGATGCCATTTTGGCAGTAGCTTATCATACACTTGTTTAGGGTTTTTTGCCGTCGTCTTGCTGCCCGTTCTGGGGCTTGAAACTGTAAAGAATGACACAGCTAGTGATCTGCAATAAAATTCAGGTCTTTCTTTCCTTCTTTAGAGAAATGAATTATAAATGTCCTTGTTGCCAAGCACTTGATAACTATATAAGTGGGAGAACCTCTCAGTGATATACCTTAATAGCAGAACTAATGATGTTTGAACTTAAGTCTGTTTGTTGAGACTTCATTAGCTTTTCAGCTGAGAAAGTGAGTGGGGGAAAATGCACTCCAAACACGAGTTGTGCACTGGGGCACACCAGGAGACAAGCAGCCAGCTAAGTAGCACTGCTTTCTCACTATTAAACTGCTGTTGCTTTTTTCATGAATTACATATATTGTGAGGTCCTTTCACCTTTTACTTTATGTCTGGGCTGGATATTTTCATTGTTTTAAAGTCTGTGTGTGTTTATGTGCCTGAAAAGTGTTTGTGTGTGTGCACGTATATATGTGTGCACGTATAAATGTGCACCCTTCTTTTTTCCTTCAGGTTTCTGTAGTATGTTGTCATGACTGAAGATCAAACATATGAGGTATTTTTTTTACATAGTGATGAGTCCTTCGACCATCCTGTTTAGGGTTTGGTTTTGTTTTGATTTTGATTTCAAACTGTCTTCTTCCTAAACACTGAATTGTGACTGACTTAGAAGCATGCTAACCAGTTCACTGTGTTGAAGGGTGGTCCCTATATTAAACTACTTGATGTCCTGCAGCAAACTTTTTCAGTTTTTTTAAGATAAGAGGATCTTATTATAATCATAAAGGTGGAATCCAGTACTTTGTATTACATTCCTGGATTTTATTTGCAGAAGAGCCCCCTTTTAATGAGAGTAAGTTCCTAGTGCTAAGAGCCAAAAATCATGTTTTACTGTTTATTTTTTACTATTTGGCATGTCCTCAGACAATTTGTTTGTTGTACTGGATCATCACGGGGTCTGTTAGATCATCTAATTGAAAAAAAGGGAGTTTGTTGTCCTGGAACGTCTCCAGAAGTTGTTTGTTCCACAGCCAAGTCCCTCCTATGCTCTAACTCTGAGGTCATCTCCGTAAGTCACATTTATTATGTTTAATTTATTTCCCTGTTATGCACTTGAAATCTAAGATTTTTTAATTAAATATGTGGCATAAAGTGTATTTTTAAAGTAACAATGTAAATGTATCTCTAAGGTTAGTCACCTGGCCTTCAGCCTTAGGTTGAAGGTTACTCATTCTGCACTCCAACAGAAATGCACTGATTATCATTGTTTATGATATTTACATCTATTTCTAAGATAAAGATAAGGTACTGACCGATAGGGAAGGTTTTTTAAATTTGTATGTATTTTTGTTTGTGAAAAATACCAGCATGCTTTGCTTTCAATGTTTTCACATCTGATTTTTCGGGAACAGTAGACATCTGACAACACGCTCTGTCTACCAATGTCAGGCTTGCACAGTACACCTTTTTTTCTGTTCAGAATGTCCCAAGTTCTTTCTACAGCAGCTTTAATCAAGCTTTTCTTGACAAGTATGTTTGAGGGTAGGGTGTGTCTGGTTTTCTTTTATTCAAGATCATTCAAAATCTAATTTGCCTCTTAAAAGGTGCACTGAGAAATGGAGTTGCTCTTTAGGATTTTTATATACTGATCTATGAACATAATTTTTTCAGGAAACAGAAGTCTTTCTTACTGCCGCTTTTGAACGAGCGAGATTTTTATGCCCCGTTAATCAGGAAGGAGAGTTTCAAAGGGCTAGTTCCTATCTTTAGGTAATTACATATGCAGTGCAATCTTCTGAAACATGTATCATCTGTGTCCAAAAGGAAACAAGACTGCTGCTGACAGCTCTTACCTCATGAGCATGAAAATTGGGAGAGAGGGGGTTTTAAAGTTTATATTGTTCTTTTATGATGGTTATGAGTTGTTATACAGCTGCGTGAGATCATCTGTATGATTTCCTGCAAAACTGGCGATGTGGGCATTGATTATTGCAGTGGATAGCAGGTATTGAAGAGGCCCCAAGTAAGAAAGTAGGAAGAGCAGAGTGGTGGGTTTGGTTTTTTTTAAAGTGAGAAATTTATCAAAAAAGGCATCTATAAGAATTAGAGAATGTAATCTGTCATAAAATGATAGGTTAGTCCTGACAATTAGACTTAGAAAGCAAGTAAAGGAGATCAGGGTGCATTAAGAAAAGGGAGATAGTATTGCTTAATGTGCTTACTTCCTACTCTAAAGATAGCTATCTAGATAAAAATGTCAGTGGTATTATGGAGTAATTGTAGACCAGGATGTTTTCAGTTCGCTCCAGCTGCTTGACCTTGCCTAGCTGTTGACTGCAATGCAACAAGCCATGTTGCGATCAGCACTTTCTCTGGGCTGCTGTGGAAAGTTATAGGGATGCCCATCTCTATAGGGCTGTCTCTGTAGGTTTTGTGGGCTATTGTACTGAACACTGTTTGCTGCAGATTTTTCAAGCTCAAAGCAAAACTGTTTCGTGTGCCCAGCTCTGCTGTGCTTCTCAGAACCACATGGATGCTCACGCTGGAATAATTCATATTTTGGGCTGTCCAGCCCATCAGGAGCTAAGGATTAAAAACTGCAGTGCAGCTGCTGTTCCAGCAAGCAGCCCTGTGAGGTAACAGCTTCTCTGTGCAGGCCATCTAATCACTGAGCTGTCATTTTACAGCTTAACTGGTCTTGCTAAAGTCATGCCAATTCTGAGTAGCTTGTGCTTAGGTTTTCTGGCATTTTTATGTAGAAAAAACCAGATACTCCTTTTTGTGCCACTCTCTTTCCCCCAAAAAAGGAAGTATTCAAGGAGTGAAGTCCATCTTGCACACTGAAACTGTATGACAAAAGCCACAGTGATTGCAGGTGGATTCCAATAACTTCAAACACATTAATAGATTCTGTGGACTTAACGTCTTGATTTTGTGTTTGAAAGTGGTTCCTTGTGTGTTACCGTAGGTCTGGGTACTCTTTAAAAGTCTGTCTGTCTTGCAGGATTTTTGAGGATGTCTGTCTGCTCTGTAAGTGGGTCGGTATGCAGACAACTGTTAATACAGCAAGCTATGGAAGTTGGGATCAACAATGAAGATGATCTCAAAAAGTAGCTGGGAAAATAAAAGTAACAAAAATGCAAATTAAAATGGAGGTAGAGCTGCAGAATGGTAGCTTGGCTCTTGGCATAAGAAAATGTATTTTGCCATAGAAAAAGCATAATACACATGCCCAGAAATTCGAAGTGGAAAGTGTGCCATGCACAGTTAAAAACCTGTGCTAGTAAAATAAATGATTGTATTGAGGGATAACTCGTTGAGAATTAAAATTTTGTTTCCACCAAGGTAAGTGTGAATTTATGTGGAAGCAGTGCAAGAGAGAAACACGTAGAACAAGCCTGTGGCTTGAGCTGGTGCCAGACATCAGAAGATCCATTGTGGACTATGAGTTAATGAACAGATATTGCCAGTGGAGTATCCGGACAAGGTTGCAGGGTTCCACAGGATTCTCACAGATAACAAATTTGGCTTCCCTTATACTGGAACACTGTGAAAACTGAAGGCCTTGTGGTGTTTGCAGATATATTTTATTGAACGATTTTAGTGTATGACTTCTGGATTTCAAACATAATGTCGCCTATAAAAACTTGCTCAAAACTGACTAGAATTTAGGTTTTGGTTCTTATAAAGTTCTGTGAAACTCTTGAATGTATCTTTAGAAAGAGCACTGCAGAAAGCTTTACCTGAAAGTGTCCTGCTGTAGATATGAAGTACCCACAGATACATGACTGTCCTACCAATTGACTGCTCTTTCCTGATTTGTTCTGAGCAACTAATTACCATATTTTTAATGGCCCCATCCTTATTTTAAATTGAAACTGAACTCAAAAGACTTAACAGTTACTGGATGCATACAATGATCATCTACAAATATTTTAATTGTTTATTTTCCAACATCTCAGATACTCAGGTTAGTGCCTTTTAGGTACTTTGATAGTGTCTATTGTAAATTAACTGCAGTACTTTACAGTGAGCTTCTTAAAGTTTCAAGCTGAAGTTTATCTAAAATATATGCTTGGGCATATACATTGTCTTGTTTGCTTTATAGAAATATGTACAGACTGAATATTCCCTGTCTTGCATTTTGATGAAAGATTTGGTCATTTAGAGAAAAAAAGTCTTAATTATGAACAAGCAAATTTTATAGGCCTTGGATCCTAAGGCAATTTCTGGTACGTTCATCAGACTTCACAAAAACTCAACCAGTCAAGGTAAGTACTCTATCAGCATTTGAGTAGTGGTGAGTCCATGATAAAGTTGATGGATTAGTTATGACTCTTACTTTAAATGAATTCTCTTGAACATTGCCAGGCTACCAGAAGAGCTGGTAACCAGTAGCAGGCTGCTGCCATCATCAAAATACCCCATTCCTGAGTTTCCCTCCTAAAAAGCAGTGCTGCAACTTTGGGCTGTATGAGTGGTCCTGCTGCACTGCCAGAGCCCAGGGCAGTAACAACAGGGCTAATCTCTGATTTACCCTTCCAGGTCGGTCCAGAGAACTGTGTATAGCTTAGTTTTCTGATAAAGTAAAACTTTTAAAGGCTTAGTTTTCATCTGATCTTTTAATTTCTAAATTTAAAACTCATGAGGTGATTACTTCTGAACTTGGATGCAGTATATGCCATTGATGTGGTGGAGAAACATTCATTCAGACATGGGGCAGGTGCATGGATGGAGCAAAGGTTTATTATTGATGAGGTATTCTTTTGGGGGAGAGAGGAGGTGAAGGGCTTGACAGAAAGAAAGAATAATCCTAAAAGTATAGGAAACAGAGCCATAAGAGGTAAATTCATACCAAAAGGCAGAAAATTCTTGTGCATATGTGTGTTGTCAGTAACAAACCAACAACATACCTATTACCTTGGATTTTTACTTACGTAATTCTACATGGAGAAAGGATCAGTTATTATCTGCTGCTTGATTTTTATTTTATTTTAAGAAAAATTCAGGCTTACTGGACGGTGTTGATAGGTAAATGCTAATTATATGTATTGGCATCAGTGCATATAAAGCATTGTATTCAAATTGTATTAACTTGTAGTTGTGGTAAAATCGAGGGGGGGAAGAATCATGTCACTCTAAAACGTCAAGATGCCAGCTTTTGAAAAAAATAGTTTATTGTCACAATCCTTGTAGTAAATAGATACAGGGTCATTTGCAGTTGAAGCATTTTTCTTCCAGGGGCTCTCTACACCTTTGTGAAGCAGCACTGAAGCTGGGGTTGTTTCATGAGATTTGAGGATGTGAGTTCCTTGACCACGTGGAATTTCTCATTGCCTGAGGTCATCAGATGGCTTACTGACCAAGTTGAACAGCATTGTATTGAAAGAACTATTCCTGTTGAAGTGAAGAAGAGCATTAAAATGTATTACCGTTACCTTCTTATGAAAAAAAAGTGGATTCATTAATGCCCCTAAAAATGATTGGTCATGAGCAGAGGTGCTAAACTGTGTGCAAAAGCTCTTTCACTTGCTGGTGACCAGCAAGTCATATTTGCTGGTCACCAGCTCTGTGCCTTTACTTTCCAAGTTAACACATCACTGCGAATACACTCATTCTGGCTTGCTGCCATGCAGTGCAGTTGCTTAGCTGAATTTCCTGCTAGTAACCTTTATTTCCATTTCACAGTGATTTCTGAGCACTGACTATTAGATCTCTAGATGAATTCACCTTGAATCCATTTATAGTTTGTGAAGAGAAATAGGCATTTCAAGGGAGGAATTGATTAGATAATAATAGAATATTTTTTCTAATTCTTAGATTTTAAACAACTGCATTAGCATGAGATACACTGCACCCCACGTTTGATTTATTATATTATAAGAGTCCATTGTTTTCACTGCGGTTGGCTAAAACTGTTATTGATAATAGAGCTTTGCATAATGTGTATGGTTTTAACCCTTACTGGATGTAACATCGTGTCTTTGCTATGCATGATTATAGCAGATTTTCTGTGTGGCCTGTATCAAAGGTTTCTCTTATTATCATTGATATGATATTAACTGACAAAATTTTCAAGTGAGCAGATTCCAAGCATAAATTTTGGCATATGTAATAATAATATTTTAATCTGGTGTCAAGGTTTTTGTGTGCCAAGTAAAAAAAAAAAAAAATTAAAAACCTGCCATAGTGTACATTTGGAATAGAGCAAGCTGTAAAAAAAAAAGACATTATTTTAGTATTATACATAGGTACTATAGCATGGATTTGCTTAGCTTATAGGTAATCCAAATACTTCCAGAGTATTGGTCAGTGTAAAGAATGACTTTTTAGGTTGTCATCATGATTTCAATAACAAATAATTAGAACAGTCACCTGCTAAGATCTAGTTCTTAAAATCTGATAGTAAATTCAGAACAACAAAAAAAAAAGTCACTTAAAGGGTATGTAGCATCTGTATTTTTATGTCTGTCAATATTCTGAATTTTTGAAGTGCAGCCTGTCTATTCAGTATATTCCAAAAAGGCACAGAAAAGAAGGATTACTACACATTCAAGAAGTTCATGGCGATGACGTGGCTGTAAATGTGAACTCTAAACATGTAACGTAAGTTGTATACCAACACTCATTCAGATTTCCATAGGCAGTTGAAATTACTAACAGTCCACAGGAAAGGAAAAACAGAATTTGGCAGTATTGGAAGTATTTTGCCACAGCATCAGTTTTTTGTGTTAATTTTTGGCTCTGTGCTGTGTGTGGTTTACAGAAGACAGCCATCAGCTCATGCTGTAAATCACACAAAATTTTGGAGTCAACATATGGAAAGTAACCAAGTTAAACTTGAAAATTTAGGCACTTGACTGAGTGCCTAATCTTCTCCTTTCTGCTTACCTTCTTGCGGGGCATACAGAGGAATAATCTGACCATTCAGAGAGCTGTAAATAGCAGAGAAGGTGACTTGGGCTGGGGAAGCAGTATGGTAAAGGCATGAAGGCAGCCTGAGGAGATTCACAGATTAGGCGGGAGGCTATTGTTTGCTGACACAATAGAAGGAACAGGCTCAGAAAGGTGTGTGGACGCCTGCCATCTCCAGCCTCCTTTCCCTCCCCTGGACGGACATCCAGGGCAGAAACAGCAGCCTGCCATGACAAGGCAGAAGCATGAGGGATGAGGGACAGGACCTCCCCTCTGTCCCCGGGGCGGTTGTGTTGCTCCCTGAGCCAGACCCATCTGGGTATCGCTGCTGTTTTCTGCAGTCGTGCTCTTAGAGAGCCGGACTTTTCTGGCGGCTTGAAACTGATTTTTCCTATCATTTGCACATGGCTCGCTGCATCTCGGGACAGATTAAATTAGGTGAAACAGCTCAGATTGTAGTATATTAAATACTTTTCTCTAGTCATGGGCGAGCTCTCTGGTACTCCTCTGGAAAGTGATGGTATGCTTTTGGTTTCTGACAGGCAAAACCAGCGGCCTGGACCTGTGGTTCTCGGTAAAACATTGCCCTGGTGGTCCTTGCAGTGTGCTGGCTGTGGCAGAAAGCTGCAGCCCTCGTGGCCCAGGGTGACAAGGCAGGCCACAGTGTGCTGCATGCTTCACCTGATCATTGCAGGCAACCACAGGGATCCCTGGTCTGATAAACCCTGTTGTTCCTCATCTACTTCTCTGATACCAGCTGACCTTTCTTACCATCTTCATCCCTCTGTACTTCTGCCAGTTTGTGATCATTTTTTTTGAGTGGAAGTGACCAATATTGTTCATGTTTTTCCATTAATTCCTGTAATTATAACACTTATTTTTCTCTATATGACGAATACCTTCTTTGAGATGTTCTGGGTCTCCATTTTGGGGGGTTTGGGTTTTTTTTTTCTTTTGTTTTGCTTGCTTTATTTTTTTAATGTTCACTCTGACAGCTCATGGTTATTCTGAGGTGAAATACATCCAGAAAGTCAGCTTTCAAAGGGAAGGGCTCTGTGATGGTATACGCGTGCAGAGGAGCAGCATCTGAGATGCACAAGCAACTCAAATTTGGCAGTTTGCTATTTCTTTCATCATTTGCTTCTGCAGTCTCAATAAAATTATATAACAATGAATGACATAGAATAAACTTATGTCATGTATTGTGTGCCTTTTACAGATGTAATTCTTGAGTCTTTCTGAATGTACAGCTAGCTGTCCCTTCACAAACACACTATAAATCATATGGACCACAAACGTTTGAATGGTACAGAGAAGTTTTAATCTGTCATTTACATGTTCAGACAGAGAATCCTTGTGTGTATTCTTCCAAGCTCTCGTCTTTGTATACAGTTTTATGCTAGTTTGTATTTCTGGTAAATGTTTCACAGGGCTGACCTATTAATAACTGGTTTTCCCTACGTGAGCAGGCAGCATCCTAAGCTGTCTAAAGGTTAAGAACAGATTTGTCAATGAAAGTTTATAGTGGTTATTTTTATTTAGATCAAGTGTTCTCAGTCAGCGTCCATGTAAAAGAACTATGTAAAAGAATACAATAGTCATAATGTATCTAATGATCCTTTAGTGGCAGATTATGATCATATCTTTATTAGTGGTAGTAATTGTGGTGACAGTGTTGCTGACAGGTTAAGCCGTTTCTTACGACAATTGCTTTTGTGCTGTTGCATCAGGATCAGAATGCAGTTCCTGAAGATTTGCATATTACGAAGAATAGGCTGCAAAGACATGGAAGCACAATCTTGTCATTGTGTTTAGTGATGTGGGTGGCAGATCGCTGTAGCTGATTCTGAGCAGGAAGAGCTTGCATATGGGTAGGTTTAAAGGCCTTCAAATGTTTTAGGATTGGTAGGCAAATTGGTTGGCTAGGTGAATGGTGTTGTAAGTTGTTAAATACTCCAAGCAGCTATATGCTTTTTAAAACCCTCTGAGTGTTTTAAAAGATACAGTGCAGTGTCTGAACAGCTGCGTGAGTTTAGATTGCTGGATTAGACCATTTTTGCATTTGTACTATGGCTAACCTCAGATGCTGCTGTGATAATTCTGCATAGCATTGCACTGCATCATTTGGACTTAAGCTATGATTTACAATTTCAAGGAGGTTGGAAGGCGTTAAGCTAGAATGGTTCTGTTTAAAAAAAAAAACAAACACAAAACTAAAACAAATGTACCTGTAATTAAGCAGATTGGTATGGAAGCATGACACCATTGTTGATCGACCTGAAACTTTACACCCAGAGAAAATGTTGCCATGTTTTAGGAAGTTTTCTCACATTATACATTTGTATTTTAGAAACAAATTTTTCTTTCCCAAAGTGTGTGAGAAAACACAGATTCCTCAGTACCTTATTATTAAGCGACTTACTCCTTGACTGCAAGTTTTCTGGACTTTTCAACCTTTCTCCCTTCTCCTTCATGCACACACTGAAGTTTTTATCACCTTTCATCCCAAGCAAAGTGATCCTGTGAGATTTCATCCATACTCTGGATCCTTAGTATAAATTAAACAAATCTTTGCTCCAAAGAATCTAACTGATGTTATACAAACAGCCCAGTGGCTGCTGGAAAAAAAAACTTTTGCTTTTTAGTAAAAATAGGATGAATAAAATCATATGCGTTTGAATTCCATTAACTCATGCTATAAAGGTTCCATCAGAATAGCATTGTAATTTTGAGACTAGCAGGGAATAAGGGAATAGAAGAGAAAGAGAATAGAGTAAGTAGACTTATTTCCCAGGAAATGGTCACAGTATGTTTACAATTGTTTTTGCCCTCTCCCACATAGGTATGCAGATAGAATAGTCATCTAGGTAAGTAATTTATCTGCTTAGTCTTCATATCTACTGCTTTATCTGTCCAGAGAAATAAATAATGTAATGTCATGAAAGCATAGAAATTTAATTGCAACATACACCTGGTTTTGGAAGGACCACGTGGGTCATCAAGTCATGTCTCTTCAATTATGAGCAAAAATACGTATAGGAAACTTAAGATCTGTGCTACAGAAGGCTAAGAGGAATGTGACTCAACAAATACTTGTTACAACCAGATGTATAGGTTAAGAAAGGAGATGGATGAGGAGGAAAACACTGTGTGGTTGGTTATTCTGTAAGTTCTGATGTTTTATCTGGACTTGCTAGTCCAGACTGATGCAGTCAGGAAAAAGCTGTATTTCTGCAATAAATATTGATAGAAATCAGAGTGTGAGTGTGTGAGGCTATACACATCTTGGCAACATTATTTCTCGAAGCCAATTTTTACTGATGACTCTTGTGTGTAGTTACATGTTGGGATCCTTAAACAAGGTTAGGAAACAGACTTAGTTCCTACGACCTTACCAGTGCTTCTGGGTATTGGAATTGCATTAATATGCACTCAGTGGCTGCAGTTATAGAATTCCTTGATTCATGTTAAGGTAGTTGTATGCAAAGATTGTGTTTATTTGTAAATTTTTTCTGTCGAGGGACACCATTGATTCACCATTGACGATTGCTGCAGGCACTCAGAAGAATTAGAATATAATTTTGAATTTGAATGCCAGTAACTTAACTATGCAGAGACTTCCTTTATTTGAAAATCAGACATTTGTGGGGATAGCTAAAAATTTATCAAGCAGAGGAGTTAAACAACAGTGAAAAAACTGAAGAGTATCTCTACATTTATATCAAGACAGAAGGGTGATAAAGGCACAAGCAAATCACGGGTCAGGTGTGTCTGTGGTGAATGTAGAGACTATCTAGCTCAGCAGAATGTTGTCTAATGTGTGGGGGTGGAGGCAGACATGCTGTGACGGCAAGTGTTATGCTGAGGCATGTGCCTCAGAGTTAAAGGTAAGGTTAAGGCACATCTCACATATGTTTGGTGCCTTACAGGGGTTTCCCCCCAGTTTTTCATTCCCGTCCAAATAGGGAGATTGTGATGGTCGACCTGAGCATTTACTATTAAGTTCAAAATTCTGTATGACATATAAAACCCTTTATAAACTGCAGATAAATGATTTGGCTTCACTGTTACAGCTGTGCAAGATGTTGGTCAGCATGTTGCAGAGAATGCAGATGTCTCCTGTATAGATTTTTCCCCTTGTTTTTAAAAGTAGCAACTCCATCTATAATTCTAGCTGACTTCTTTCTTTATTGATGAATTCACTTCTAAATTGGGGTGATACTAGCATGTTTTGCCTGGCTTTATTTAAATGTATTTAATCTCAAGGACTCTTCTAAACAACTGATTAGATCTAATTTTCCATTGCCTTAAATGTAAATGTATTACTTTGTATATTCAGTTTAAGAGGGCAGGGGGTATGTCCATGTCCTTTGCATGTCCAGCCAAGTGAAACTCTCCATAAACTGGGATACTGGCAGAGAAGTGCCTCCTGTTTTGCTAACAGCATAACATATCTCATAATCTCACAAATTCATCAGATGAGAAATTGTCCTTTTGCTTATTACAAAAGCATCCGTGTCACTTTATTTAAAAGTGTTACTTGATTGTAGGAATATTTAAATCTCACGAGGTTACTTAGTCTTGAAACATTATTAGGACCTTGGTGGATTTACGCTAGTTTCAGTCAGTAACTTCTGCCTCTGGTACTGACAGATGGATGTGTGTGCACTGCTGCCACACAAGTCTCTTCATAGAAAGGGATTTTCCTTACCAACAAGGATCTAAATTGAAACCCTGAGCTGATGGGGATGGCCAAAGCAGAAATTCCCCTTTACCTCTGCTTCCTTGCAGGACATGGATGAGGAATAACTAGCTTGGATAAGGAATAAGTAGCTTGAATGAAAGAGGATTGTCCTCTTTAACACAATCATTCTGCAAATCTGCTTTTCACCTGATACTTTTCCATGCAGGCTTCCAGGAGCATCTGGCTCCTTATTGGAGCTAATCTTCCCCTTCACAAATGCTTTCTCAGGGCAAAAGGCTATCGTGATTTCTGTGGGCTGCTGCCTGCAGTTTTTCTTTGGAAAACTTTTCTTTTTCTTTGTACTCTATTACCTTTAGTCCGTAGTCTTCTACCGCATCACTTCATCTGCTTTCTCCCTTTCACTGCTTGCCTATGCCTTGCAGAGTTGGGGTGGATTGTGGTTTCTGGGAGAGGAGCAGGCGAGGGGTAAGTTGGTCTGACAGGTGAGTTACATGATGACAGCTGCCAAATAAAAGGAGTATGGCATGGGAATGAGGACAGCAAACTGGGTCAGGGAGCCAGGGAACTACTCAGACCATTGCCATGCCCCTCAGCATTTCCTGACTCTCCTGCATCAGTGAGTTTGTCCTTTATCCACAGACGTGAAGTCAATTCAGGCTCAGGTCCACAATCACTGTGAAAATGCATACATCACCTTCTCAGGCATCTCTCCCATCCTGCTTCTTAAAACAGAAAAGCTCCTCTCAAAATTCTTTTGATGACTTTTTTGAGGTCATTGATTTAAACTAAAGGATAAAGGTTAGAATTCTTCGTGTGACATTCACTTCTCTGTAAAGCACGTACTGTGTATTTTCTAGACCCTTCGTGTTTTTAATGCAGTAAGAGTCGTAATTTTTGTTGGTTCATGGTTCATGGATGTTACAAAAATCCAAGTGTGGCCTTGCAGGGAGTGTGTACTTTTGTGTTAATATTGACATCTGCAGAGAGACAAACTTACCGAGAATTTATTACCAGAAAGAAAGAATTATTTTTCTTGAATACCTATGCAAATACTGATCTGTTTTCCTCTTTTCAGACCATGCTTTGACAATAAGGTGGAGTAAAAAACATGGGTACTAGGATATCTGCATATCCTGACATGTAGTGATGGGCTACCTGAAAAAAGAGAGGTCAGTGAGGAGAAGCAGGTCAGGTCACCACAGCGTTACCCGCCTAGTGTAGTGTCCATACTTGAGGGCAGGGATGCAAATAGTTCAGAGACTCATGTGCAAGCTGAGGCAGGAAGAGTGACAAGCAGGAAGAATCTCTCCCAGTTGCTTAGCTCCCCCCATAAGCTTTTGTTTTCATCTGTCTTTCCATTTGCTCTTTTTTTGAGAAACAGAACCAAAGCCACCATAGAGGCTGTGTAAAGGAAAGATGGTCTGCAAAGGGTCTGCAGGGTTTCTGTAGAGAAACTTTCTCCACCCCTACCTAATGTTTGCAAGGAAAAGCTCTGCATCAATGCTGCTCTGGATTTAGAGGGTCAAGGAACAACTGGGTCTCTTGAGTTGCATCTGTAGGAACTCCCCATTATTTCTCACTGGGGTTCTGTTCCTCTTTAGCTCAAACAGGATGGACATGAGACACAAGACCGTGGCTTTGTGGCAGGGGTGGCCACCCCACCCAGTATGTCTGTTTCCTCGAACTTAGCTTCAACTGGTTTGTCAATTCTTTTCTGTTCAAGAATGCAAACGTGGCCTCAAGGAAGCAACTTGGGCTCCCCAACATTCAGCCTGAGACTCACAAATAATGCAGCCTGAGGTGGGAACTTGCGAAGCAAAGCAGGAAATAAAGGTGTCTTTGGTTTCCCCCCAGGAGGGCTTATGCTGTATTGCCTGGTTTCACAATGGGACAACACCAAGTTTGAGCACAAAGCATAAGATGAATGTTATTTTTGTACATACTCAGTGTGTATTTATATTTATATATATGTGCATATATAAATGTATACATATGTATACATATGTTGCCTGATCTGATGTGGCAGAAGCAATGTGAAAGTCTTCATTCTCACGAGGACGAGGAACTTGAGGGGGATGCCATGTTGGTTGCCTGGGAAGAGAGTGGAAGAGCAGGAAGAATCTCCTTTCCCTTGCCTGGGATTTTGTTTTTATTCACATGTACAATTTGTACTAGAAGCTGTTTTGGTAAAGCAGGATGCTGAAACCTTTTATAGAGACAGGTATTTGGATTATGCTCACTGTTTAGGTTGGTCTGCATGCAGAGGAGTCATATATTCATGTGATAGCTGTGATTTCTGTCGGGGGGTGGGGGGGGTGGGGGGGTGGAATGCTGTGTCTAAAGGGGTGAAAGCTTCCCTTGTGTTTATTATTGTTTCTAGGATTTTGTAGTTTCGAATGTGTCAGGATAAGTGCTGTATTTGGGAAAAGCAAAGTGAGGGTTGGGAATATAATTGCAGCCAAAAGTTTTTTCTGGGCACAGGTTGCTTGCGCGTGTCATTCTTGAACTCTGTGATCTTTTCTCAGGAGGAAGAGACCCAAAAGGGTCATGGGGTTTTTCGAGGGGGAGAGAGGAAATGAGAAACACTTTCTCTCTTTTGGAGAAAGGTAAAAGCAGGATATACCAGGATCCTGTCAAATCCTATTTATTGGCACTGAGCCTTTTCAAAGCTGAGAACAAAGCTGCACCAAAAATCCCAACTTTAGTACGTGCAGAAAGAAAACTGCTGAGGAGAGGAGGGAAAGAAACAAGGCAGATTTAGCTCCTAGGACCAACTGACACTAGCCAGATTTGGGATTTAGGTCCCAAACTGAGTTATTTACATAGGAAATAAATAAGGTTATGCACACCTTGTGCATCATAAAGTACAATTTTGACACTTAAGAACTATGAAAATCCAGACCCAGTTAGTGATTTCTAGGCAATCCTGTTCGGTTTTGAGCCCTCAAAGGGCCTCACCAGAGAGCAAACATGACTGCTCTTCACAAAAGCCATTCATCATGTATCCTGTGCCTGACAGCCTCCAAAAAACAGCGGTAACCCTGAACTGTGCTTCCAAACCTACCTGTATCTGAGGTGGCGTTTGCCCTCCAGTTAGGAAAAAAGTAGTCTATTCTGAAAAATGCAGTCCAGTAATGCTTAAAAATGCCTATTTCAGCCTGGCAGATCCTTCGTTATCTGTAGCGTGTCTGTCCACCCCCCCACACCGCCTATGTAAGAAGGAAGATAAAACAGCTTCCAGAGTCTAGATCAAGCAGTACCATAAAAACACGTATCTGGCAGTTGAATTCAGCCATCTCTGAAAACTCCATGTACCCAACCACAGCTGGAGCAGTACCTGTTTCTTTTCTGGATCCAGCCCTTTTCACCTTCCTATGATGTGTGCTCCAAGTAGACAGTACCAGTTCCTCTTCCTTGACCTAGTGTTTCCCACCAGAGTGAGGGAGCAATTGGGGGGGGCGGGGGGGAGGAGGGAGATCCTTCTGCTCATAAAATCTAGTTTCTTTTTGCCACATGCATCTCAAGACTTTGAGAGTATCATTTGATAAAAATGATACTTTGTTTGAAGTTGATGGCAGTCTCTCTTTGATTTTAGTCAGGGCCAGAATTTCGCACATGTATGTAGCTATCAAAATACTAATTTTTCAGTAATCCATTTTCGTAAGTCTGGGGGAATAATAATATTTGGAGAGAAATGCTGAAACTATTTTCAGACTTTAGAGGTGTCATTTCCATCCTTCTTTTAGTGCTTTTGTGCCCCAGTGAATTGGGGATCACGTTTGAGTAGTGCTGGTGGTTTCTCCGCAGTGGAAGTTCAGGAAGAGCCGGATGCTGTACCGCTGCTTTTGCACTGAGGTGCCGGGTTGCAAGGTGGGAGATGGGAAGCAAGAAGGAGTACCTGTAGTTTTCTGGGTGGTAAATGAAAGAAGAAACACAGGGGTTTCTCGTTGAGATTTGTGGTGGTGGTGGTGGTAGTGTGCGTGTGACTACGTTTGGGGTAAACGTTGCTGTGAGCCATTGGGACAGCTTCATTTTCTTGTTCAGCTGACACAGTGTGGAGCATTCAGAGGAGAAAAGCCACCTATGTGCTGCTGTGACAGCTCACGGAAAGGGCCACTTTGTTTATTAGCAAGCCAAGGCACGGTGTTTGTGCGTATGTGTGCATTTTCTATAGGCGCAGGTACGCCTGCCGGTGGGGACACCCGGTGGCACGGCCCGCGGCCGGTGAGGGTGGCAGGCAGCACCTGTGGCAGCCGGGGCTTCCGACCTGGCAGCGTCAGGCTTTGTCCTGGCGGCCGCCAGGCCCGTCCAGCACCGCCGCGGAATGAGGGGAAATATCGGGACAGCCCGGATCCCCGGGGGCCGCGTCCCGGAGCCCCCTTGCCCCGCCGCAGGGGGCAGCAGGGCCGAGGCCGCGGGTCCCGCCGCGGCGGTGCCAGCTCCGGGTTTTGGCGGCAGCAGCGCTGCCGGGCCGCGGGGCCGAGGCTGCCGTGCGCGGCGGCGCAGGGGCGCGGTGCGGGGCGGCGCGGTGCGGGGCGGCCCGGGGCGGGGGGGGCGGCAGGGACCGCCTGGCCGCGGCCCCGCAGGATCCAGGTAGATCGGTCCGGCTTTTACCTTTCTCCTTCGGCTTCGCTGCGCGTAGGGCCGGTAGCCGGGCTGTTTCCTGGTCTCGCAGAAAGAGGCAGTGCTGAGTTAGGGAGACAAAAATAGACCTTTACAGAGAAATATAGGGATTGTGCGCGCGGTGGGGAGGGAGAGAGGAGAGCGGCACCCGGCTGGTTTCCAGGAGGAGCCCTTTTCTCCCTCTCGTTGCATGTTAGGCATTTTTGCACAGATTTCTCCCCCCACCCCCTCCGTGCCGGGGCACGGCCGCCTCCGCCGCCCGCTCCCCGCATCTCTCCGGGGGAGCCAGCCGAGCCACTCCGCGGCGATCCGAGCGCGGCCAGAGACCATTTTATGCGAGCAAGCCGGGGGGGAGGAAGAGAAGAGAAGCCGTCGCAGGGGACACACGGATATAAAGACTTGTCTTCTGCCTTCCCCCACACCCCCACCCCCCCACCCCCCCCGCCCCCCCCACCCCCCTTTGTAAATACTAAATCTGTAAAGGCAAGGATTTGACATCCATCCTAAGCAGCGGCTATGGGGTGTTTGGGCAACAGCAAAACGGAGGATCAGCGTATCGATGAGAAAGCGCAGCGAGAAGCCAACAAAAAAATAGAGAAGCAGTTGCAGAAAGAGAGGCTGGCTTATAAAGCGACACACCGCTTGCTCCTGCTGGGTAAGGAGGAAGGGGGCAGAGGTGGGGGACACGGGGAGAGGGGGACGAGGATGGGGGCATCTGCCCCAGCCCGGCTGGGCGCCAGGGCGCAGCGGAGAGGGGACATGTCTGTGCCTTAGGTATGAAGAATGTAGGCTGTTGTGTGTTGAGCAGTATGCGAGACGTCCCCAGATTGAGCTCAGCGCCTGAGCCACATGGATGCATACATACAGAAACGCTGCCGGAGGTGGGAGATGCTGTCGCGTCCAAAAAAAAAAAAAAACCCCACCAAAAAAAAAAACCCGACCCCAAACCCCCAGCCTGAACCGTGTGTCACAATGTTCTCCTTTTCCTTCTTTCTCTTTTAGGGGCTGGTGAGTCAGGAAAAAGCACTATTGTGAAACAAATGCGAATCCTGCATGTCAATGGATTTAATTCAGAGTAAGAATGACTGCCGCTTTGTGACTTATTTTTCATTAAATGTTGGAGACAGGTTAACACACAGTAGGCTAGGGAATTTCTCCTCTCATCCCCAGTGTTTTGGTGGCTTGACACTGCGTTTTGGGGGAGGGAGGGGAGGAAGGGGAGTGAGAATAAGGAAATTACTGCTATTGTATATTTGCATTTTCTCCTTCTGGCCCCTTTACTGTATTTTACACTGTTGCTACTGCAGCGCTTGACAGGCCCCTGTGTAGCAACAACATGGCGACTACTTTTTACATAGAAGCAAATAACCAAATATTGCATCTGTCTGTAATACAAAAATACATGTCAAGTCATATTCAGGATGACAGTGGCTGCTGTTTTTCCAGTATTTGGGTTAGCGTAAAACTGAAACCAATTTTACACGTTTGTTAGAAATCATGCTGTTTTCTGAGGCTGCAGCATTTTCTCTCCGAAGAACTCTTTGCCAGAAATTGTTATTAATCCATAGCATTAATTTTAGATATCTGTTGGCCTTCAACTGCATGTTGTTAATTTAGAGCATGTTTACAGCATGCTGTAGAAATGAAAGAATAACTTCCAGTTGTATCAGGGAAGGCTTTGCAGATGTGGCTGTGATTGTCTGGTTTAAAAAAAAATATCTCAGGGATGAATGTGCATTGCCCTTCATACTATGCAAGAAAAGGGGTAAGGAGAAAAATATATTTATCTTGCTGTTCCTTTCAGTTAGTATGTTGTAATGATTGAAGAGCAGATAAACAAGCGATCAGTGAAAAAAAAAAGATTGAATGCAACTGACTGAACTGCTTTGGAAGAAAAAAATCAAAGTGTTAATATTTCTGTTTTAATGCAGAGAAAAGAAACAGAAAATACTGGATATTCGGAAAAATGTTAAAGATGCGATTGTGGTAAGAACATACTTTATACTGTTCTTAAGTGCTTGGGTGTACTGGAAATGATAAGGATTGTGCTCTCCAAGATTGTGCTGAGAGAAATCCCTTTTTGCTGATCAGATTGGATTATCTTCTATTGATCCTGTATCCTAGATTTATCCAGATTAATGTGTTTGTTTTTGTTTTATCCAATTCTAGACTATAGTTTCAGCTATGAGCACTTTAATACCCCCAGTTCCATTGGCCAACCCAGAAAACCAATTTCGAATGGACTACATCAAGAGTATAGCTCCTCTTTCTGACTTTGACTATACACAGGTAAGAATAGAAACTGCTGATTTATTGTGCTTCAAGGGGGAAGATGCTGCTTCGCTTTGATTTAGTGAAACGGTGGTTTTTTAACTTTTTGGAAGGTGGTCACGGGGAAGAGCTTATGCCTGCTCTGCCACTGGGTTAACTTTCTTACGAGACTGTGGTGGTTGCACCTGTTTTAGTGGTGCAAGGTTTTCTTGTTACTGATTTATTTGCTGCTGTTTGTAAATGCTGTTTGTGCATTTAGTTCTTCTCTTCAAAATTTCTGGTATAATGATACATATTGACATGTCAAATAAGACTTTGCTGAAAGCTGGTTTCCTGCCTGGAATTAGATGCAGGATGTCAGTCTGGGGAGTTACAGTCGACCAACAGAAAAGGATATAAAGGGATAGAGTGGTTCCAGTGTTGTTTACCATGCTTACTGCACTTTGGAGTGCAAGCTCACATAAAAGGTGGTCCAGTAAGGTGGTATGCTTCCTGATGTATTTATTGTAGTTGGCATGAGCAGTGGTTTACTTGTATGTAAATGTTGCCATCTTTTGATATGGAATCACTAGAAAATTAAGTATTTCTGTATAGAAGATACTCTGTTGTAGACAAATGAGAGGTACCGGTCAGATTAACTTGCATAGGCATCTTATATGTGATTATTTTTATCTTTTTGTGTTATTATTATTTATAATAACATGCATAGAATGTTTTATGGTTTATGCATGACATGAAAGCAAGTGCATAGACAATCTGAATATTATAAGGAATTCTGGTTTTGCAGTAGGACAATTTTTAATTTGCCTTAAAATGGTATTGAGAGCAATTTGTTATGGATACAGCAAGGACTAAAAACATCTTCATTCATTGGCTAAACGATTGCGAGTTGTTCATGCTATCAATATTACCAAAGAAGCCATTTACAATAGAGTGTCTTTAGGTTATTGTAGCTCCAGGGTGGAAGGAGGAGAAGGGGAAAGAGTCGTTTCTTTATTATATGACTCATATTCTCTGGTGTGTGGTTTTGCCTCTGGTAAACCTACCACTTTGAAGGTTCAAGATAAAGAAAAAATATCAGACATCTTGTACAGTTAGAATTTAACACAGAATGCAGATGTTAAGAAAGCCACTGCAAGGTACACCCACATACTGCATAATTGCTCAACTGGTAGATGTAAGTTAGTGAAAATGAGAAACTCTTTTTAGAAATGGAATGCAAGTTTGACATGAAATATTTGTCTTAACGCAGGTATTGCACTTCTGAGGCATTTGTTGCTCCTGGGGGGCTGGGGGGGGATGATGTTGGTGGAATTTCGACCTCTGTTTGAGTAAAAAGAAGGTGGCATATATCCTTTGCAGTTCTCAATAGTACATCTGGGGTTTTGGGTTTCTGGGATAAAAGAAAACTGAAGTGGACTTTTCATAGGGCTGGAGTTATTTTTTATTTTCATTTTATCGTTTACAAAAATTTTTCTTTTTCACAGCAGCTGACTGTATCTAGCCAAATGTGATTCACTGATATATTATAGAGGGGAAAACTTATTGCTCTTGGAGGGGAAAAGAACAGGACCCAGTGGACTGTGAAACAAGTAATAATTAATTTTAAAATCTCAATTCAAAGTTCATTTTGTTTTAAAATTAAAAAAAAAACTTTTTTAATTGAGTAGGATTTCTGAAACTGTCATCACATTTTTTGAAGTAGTGTCAAATAATAGTCATAATTTAAAAAAAAAAAGGTGTTACAAGCTTATAAAAAGAAAAATCAGTGCTCATTTAGAAGTAAATATACTTTGTGTATCACTTTCATCTTTGCCTCCTGTTTTCTTCTCTGCTCAATTGATAGGTTTCATATTTATAAAATGTATAGTCTGGCTAAATTTTGATTTTTTGTTGGTGGTGGTTTGGTATGTTACTTGTCTCCAGGAAAATGCGTGAGCAAGACAGATTTGGGGGGGGGGGGGGGGGGGGGGGGAAGGTGCTGTCGTGCTTCAGGGCTTGATTCTACTCCAGTTTAAGTAAATGATAAATTAAAGTAAAACTAAGTTTCCAGCCGAAATAACTTTCGACCCATTTAGTATTTTTGGATAAGAACAAATATAAAAATAAATACTTGGGTAGTAATCAATAACGAATCCTTTGCTAGGCTTTACTGCTTCTCTTAATTGATAGCTGATGTATAGAATAAGGCCTTCTGAGCCAGAGAAACCAATACAGTACTTATCAGTAGACATTCAAGACTTGCAGTTGTATCGTCCCTACTGAAAAACAGTTGTAAAGGAAAAAATGCTGACTTTGGCAGTGCTTAGGTGTTGCCTCTGGGGTAAATTCTGGCACATTCTAAAATGTGACAAGGTTTACCCTTCTTCCTTTGAATGAAGGAAGAGACAATTTTAAGGTTTTTAACAATGTGGATGGTAATGAGCTGTTAAAGACATAGCCCTTAGTGTTGCAATATGAGTTACAGATGTGGGGTTTTTTGGATGATGTTAGCCATGTAAACTTCGTCATAAAAATCAATGTATTTTAGTTGAAGATGCATTTCAAATACATTGCACACAGAGTGTGGGGAAAATGACTGCACTGTATCATGAGTCTTTAAAGAGAGATCCCTGATGAAATGCAAAAGCTTCACTGATGGCACAATATGACCAACACTCATGAGGCACTAATTTAACTATATTTGTGACATATTTGGTATGCTTGAATAGACATTGTTAAATTGCATACAAAATAACTAATATGCATTTAATTGTGAAAATTGTCCTTTAAGTGGATTTGAAAATACTGATTTCCTGTGGGTGAAATCATACTCTTAATTGCAATTTATGACTGAAATTCCAAGAACTTGAGTAAGGATGGGATTCACGTTTAGACTCAGATATGTATTTTGGGTTTTTGCTTGGCTGTTTTTTTAATTGCATAGCTTTCTACAAAATGTAAGCAGAACATCTTACTTAGTAGTGATACAAATTTTAAAACAAATTATTTTCTCTTTACAGCCTTTTAACATTCATTTAAAAGCCTGAGTTCCCCCCCAATAGTTTTACTTACTTTTAAAAAATTATTCTTTAATTTGATTTAGTTGCGCTGCATTGATGATTTATCTAGTTGATGTAAAGCAAAATCAAAGGTTTCCTGATTTCTTTTGTAATTTCATGTTGCCTTTCATGGCTTTTATTAAAAGACTTTACAAAATTTTTATGAAGAAATTCCTGGGTGACTGATGTGGTCTAATTCTAGAAATCGCAAAAATTAGCGCTACAGTTTTTACAGAGTTAATAAATGTGAATAAAGCAAGTACCCACTGTAGTTTCTTTGTGGAATTCATGAAAGGAATCAAGGTAAATTTTCATCTGATGACTAGTTTAGATGCTATCTGAATTCCATATTCCAGGTTGGAATCAGCAGAAGGGCTTTACAACAGAAATGGAAGCACGCACACTGAAAGGTTTCATTATTTTTGGCAAAGTGTTGATTGATATTTGCTAAAGTTAACAGGAATTGACATGCACCATTTTTAATCCTTTATTGATGGGGATTTATTTTGTCCTTTGTAATCAGAGTGAACATATTAAGGGCATATTATGCTGGTAGCTGTGGAAAAACATGGTGTATTATGTAAGCGTGTGTTTACTCAAGTTCAGTTGTATTTATAAAGTACTTGAATTTGGTGGGCACTACAAAGCCACTCGGTACGTAATTCCTTTACCCTTTGTCTTCCCCAAAAATGTAGTTAATTTAAGTTGCTTTTCATAAGATATGTCTTGGATCGAGCTCATCTGATCAGTTACCTGTAGGTATATAGCAGGTAGTCAGTTAGCTACCACCACTTCCATAGTCAAGTGTTTGACTATACAAACCAGTTACCAATGAACGTAAATCATTTGCTTAATAGAGAACATCTAAACACTTCACCCAGGTTTTGGAGACAAGGGAGAATTTTCAGAAGATTACTTTTCCTTTGCTAAGAACGTTTTAGAGAGGCAATGTATTTTCTTGAACCTTCATGAAACAGTGAATTGTGCAAATGTAGTCCCTTGTGCTGATTTTAAAATGTGAGTTTTGAAAATAATTTTTAAAAGCTATTTTATCTATTAGGCAAACTCTTTAATTTAGCTTTTAAATGTGAAATGTTAACGTAGGCATTGACAAGGAAACTACTTTAGATTAATCTGATATGTGGTTTGCTCTGCATTTTCAGATACTGCAGTTTGAGTTCGATTTGATGACTTTAATTTTCTTCCACATTTTCTCCTTAAAAATCAGGACTTTCTTGTGTCTTTACTGTTTGAATAGAAAGAGAGAAAAATTGGGTTTTGGTCAGAATTTGAAGTTACATAGACTTCTGTTAGGCTTTTCACATTTTTCTTAGACCTGATATTCAGATTCAAGCTGGTGTTGACAACTGGTGAGGGCTAGTTTTCACAGAGTGTGTCTCAATGTTTGAAGTAACTGGAAATCTTGCTCAAGTGAAGTGTGTCATGGGGCTATAGAAAATCTTTATCCTGAATAAATACTTAAATAAAAGATAAAAAACATGATAAAAATGATTCATATATAGTTAAACTTGCTTGGGTTATGCAGTTAATGCTGTGACTTTAATATCCTATTTGATCACAAATTGTTTAAGTTTCCTGGTTACAAGTACTTGATGTAACCCAAAGGAGTTACAAAGTAGCATCATCTTACATGTTTGGATTTTCAAATAATTTGCAATATTTCCATTTCTCAGGAGTGTGAAAATATACAAAGTTTTACATTAAAACATCATCAAATAAAAGAGAATGCGGTGATACTGCCACTCAAATGGCTTCACTTGATTTTTCTTTCTATCTAGATTTTTACTTCAGGCCTTTGTTTACCATTTTGGTAGATTGAACAGCCACAAGTTTTTATAATTACCTGTGATAGTGATACTTAACATTACTACAGTGTCAAGTCAACATTAACTTTTAAAAATCAATTAGACTTTTAAAAATCAGTTCATTTGCGTTTGTTGTAGTCTAAGATGCACACTGGTAATTCTTCATTTGGTCTTATTCTCACAAACATGGAAAGGATCTGGAAGGCCAGATAATGATTCAGTTGTATAGGTCCAACAACATTATTACTTCCCTGAATTAATAACACTTGAAAAACTAATGGAGAAGGCTGTCAGAGAAAGACAGCTTAAAATGCTGCGTATGCTAATGTAGTTGTTGGCAACTCCTCAGTCTTCACACAAAGGTTAAAACTGTCAATAGAACTGATATAGAAAAGTAGTGGATACTAGGGAGAATTAGGTAACAGGTGAGAGTTCTTTCTTGTGATAGCACTTGTTCTTATGCTGTATACTAACTATTAATTAACAGCAGATACTGAAATTGAGCTGTTTTCATGTTAAGAGCAGATTCTGCTGATGCCCAGTATACCTTTTCTTCCATATGAAATGCCTACTTGCATACAAATGTAGCATAAGCATGTCTGGTTTTCCTTAAATCAGCAAGTGAAGTCCCCAGTGTTCTCATTAGTCAATGTTAAAATAGAAAATTGCAAACATTTCTTATGTGAGATTAAGAATATACTTCAGTGTTCGGTATTATTTTGTTCTTACTCTCTGTAAGCATTAAGTTTGCTGTTGATGGATCAGTCAATCCAGTACTGCTTTCAGAAATAATCAGTCATTACTTTAACTGTGGAGTTTCAAAAATACAGAACTATAACTGGGATCATCCTACAAGCAAGTATAGGGCAAATTTGGGGAAAAAGAAAAAAAAAGAAAAAAAAAAACCCCTAAACCAACATATCCCCAAACTTCTCAAATTGATAATATGTGCTGGAACTACACTGTATATGGAAGTGTAAAATTCCACCATGGTTTTCTTGAATTCCTTTATTTTAATCCTTTAATAAATATTCTGATTTTACTGAAAACACAACTGGGTCTAAACTTGGAGTCGTTTGCGTAAAGTACAGCTCTTCTATGAGGCTCAGGATTTCTTTCTTAAAATACATGGTTTGTGTTTGTGTTGGGGGGGGGCGTTTTAGGATGAAAGAATTCCTTCTGTTCAAGCATAAAAATAAAGTAGGGTTTTTGCTGTAGTAAAACACTACTCTGTTTAACAAAAGTGTAACAACATATTTCTTCCTCCCCTTGTTCCAAGCTCACTGAACCACAACTGTTAACTGTTCATACTTATGATAAGTAAATAATTAAATTTGTGTTCCAGGAAAGGAGCTCAGGGATCTACTTAGGCCCCCAACAATTAAAGTAGAAATACTGAGATTGGGAGCCATAGGAGGTCCTGTACCTAATGACAAATGATCCACAGTTAAGAAATGTAATATGTGTTCAGAAAAAAATGAAAAGAAACAGGTATCAAATTTTGTGTTTGTTTCTAGATCTTCCTATCTCAATATTTTTAAGGACAGGTTCAACTTTGAAATATACAGAAAAAGTTCACCTTTTCCACGTGCATTTGCCTCTTTTAGAACATACTTTTGCATAGCTTACAGTGTAAAATAGTGAATTTAATTCTGAAAAGACAATTATTTGAGAAAGTCTTACGAACAATGCTTCTTATGAATCAAGTGCAGTGTTACATTCAATATTGCATCATTATAGTAACACCAAATTAAATGATTGCTATCTTATAATGTGAATCTGATTTCCCAGATAGCAAAGTGGTATTCACACTTTATCCAGACTACCTTATTTATTATCATCACACAACACAGAGACTTTCACTGTGAAACTGGAGACGTATTGTCATTTACTATTACTGCTAACTAAAATTTAAATTACTGCCATAGTCTCCAAAATTGTTGACGTTTACTGATACTAGTTTGAGTTTTGTACCTGTGAATACAAAGTAGTTGGAGTTTTTTTGAAAGTCAAGCTAGCGTCCAGACAAATACTGTAAATAAATAATAATACATGTCACATTCTGCCTTATTTTGCTACAATTTTAGCTGAAAATTTCATATACTTCTATCATACTTTACAAGGATAAAAATATTTTTATATCTAAATCTGGATATTTGATTTGATTCAGTGGGAAGACTAATAACTTGAATTATCATTTTAAGTAGGAGTGACTGATTTTCCTCACAGAACCACAAATGCATTAAAGAATCATTTATGAGCTTTAGAATACTTCTGTTCATCAGGTAATTTTCAGTGTATACCCTAATTTAAATTAAAGGCAGAAGCAATAAATTAAAGCCCGTACTATCCTTATTTTTGTACTGGCCATGGGTGTCTGAAGCATTTTTTTAAAACTGTGGTTGCTTAGGGGGGGCTGCGGTTTTGTATTCCTTTGCAACTTGTGGCGGCTGCCAGGGTATCTTCCAAAAGCAGTTCTGCGATGTGCAGGTGGCGTCAGTCCTTCTTCATCCGAGGTGGTAAGATTCAGAGAAACAGCTGACGGAGTAGCATTGGTCATTAGGTTGGTGCCTGACGGAGTGTAGTAGCCTGGCCAGAATAACAAACTGATCCTGGTTCCTAGTGTTCCTTCAGGGAAGAAACAGGAGAGAAATTCTTGCCATTTTTAGCACTTATGTTGAGTTGCATTGAAATCTCTAGAAGATTTAATTACGAATTAGTACGTAGTTTATTAAAATTTAACATGCACTTAAAAACATTTGCAAGAACTTTGCTTGTTTGTTCCCTCATGTGTAAATCAAACTGAATTATAGTGAAAGTAAATGTAAATACAGGCAAAGGGTAGTCACACTTTTAATGAAGACACACTGTCCAATTAGTCCGGGGATGATAACATTTCAGACTTTCACAAGTGACAGTTTTCAGAGGAAGGGTAGTGAAATATTTAATGTATTGTCATTATTTATAAACTACGTTAAAAAGATTTTCCGTCACAGCCGGAGAAAAGGTAAATATAGCAGAGTATGTTTCATCACAATTGTCCTCATTATTAATTAATTATTTTAATCTTTTAGGCCAAAGATAGCAGGTTGATGTACTGCTTTTGTTATTTTTGAGTGGTCTGTAAAAGTAGTGTGTTTCCTAGTGAGGGAGAGTCTGTTTTTTTATTTTAGTGGCCATGATAAAAATGGGGTCAGGGAAAAATCATATGCATGTGTATTGTCACTGTAGCCAGTGGAGACCTATGGAACAGGGGTTATCACCTACTCAAATAGTAATAGCATCATTATTTAGAATTTCAAAGGAGTGTTCAGCTGCACAACAGCAAGAGCTGTGTCCCCTTACTTCAGCACATGATGAGATTTTAGCTTCAGTTTCTGAAACAGTGTTGAGCATTGCCAGCTTAGACTTTTGCTTTTTTTTTTTTTTTTTTTTAACCACATCCATAGCTTCACCCATGGCTTGTACTTATTGTCAACAGTGGATTATCTTTTTTAAAGTCAATATAGTCTGCATCAACAGATGGGTTATTTTGTTTGCAGAAGGTAGCAACCTGAGCTGCATAATAGAGAACAAGCTAAAACAGTGTGAGCAGAAGATTGTATTATATACCTTGCATACAGTGAAGTAAATAAGTAGAAACCCAAGAATTACTATGAATTTATTTTTCCCCAGAGTATCTAAGAAGCTCTTTACAATAAATGTAAATAGGACTTTAAAGCAGATGAAAGGCAAGAACAATGCACATTTGCATTTAACTGCTAAAAGTTTCTGTAAAATGTTTATGGATTTGTTCTGCCACCTATTTCATGTAATAATTTGCTTTTCTGTAGCTGAAGAGTTTTGATTCAAGTTCCAGGACATTCTCTTTAAAAGGAGTCAGGAGGAGAATGTAATTTGTACAACGTGGTTTTAAGTTTATATTGTCTTTCACTTTGGAAATTCTTGCAATAATTTCTTGGAACAGAGCTACCTCTGGCTGTAAGCATGCCAGCTATCACTTGAAGCATGCAGATTATGGTTTTTTGCTTTAAATCAGTAGATTAATTTTGGTTGGTTTAAACTGCACTCTTGTAATTAATCTACTAGCATTTGTTTTAAAAACCTATGCTGGATGTTTTGAAAGGATATTTATCCTTAGGCAAGAAGAATATTGGAATATTTGTCTGTTATGTCGACATTAGAGATTAACTTTGCCTTTTAAATGTTTTAAAAGTAAACGTTTTCTGATACCTCTGCCAATTCATTCCATTTGAGTTTTCTTATTGCTGTCAGTAGGACTTAAACATATTTTAATGCAAATAATTATCCCACTGCCTTGAACTGTGAAATTGTTTAGCAAGATAAAATAGTCTAAAGATATGCAAGCCCTCTTAGTTCTGTTAATTTGATGAACGTTTTTTGATCACGTCCACCCTCACTTCCATAGGATGTTAAGTGACAGAGCTGTGCAGATCATTCTTTTCTTAACATGCACCCACATACTTTCTTTCATAGGAGCTAAATAATATCAAATTTAAGAACTGTCAGGTAGGAAAACAAGAAAAGGCAAAGAATGGTTCAGTAAAATAGGGGAAAGTGTATCCTCACTTCCCTCTGTACAGACAGCTGACTGCCCCTTGCCTGCACTCCTACAGCTGACCACGAATAGCAGCAGGACATGGTTGTCAGCCAGCTCCAGGCTGCCTTTGGTGCAGGCTGTGTGCCTTGAGGAGTTTCCGACCCTAGGCAAAAAGAAAAGGTGGAGGAGAAATGTAAATGGGAAAAAAAAGCCAAACCATTATGCAACAAGTATATAGTCACTTCTGTTTTGTCATTGAGAGTGGGAGAGGTCAGCTATCTTCACTTGCTGCTGAAACCATGTCATTCATTACCAGGTATCATGGGAAGAGTGAGGCTTCAGGGCAGGATCCATAGCCTGAATCGTTTGAGTGAGAATGTTCTTTCTGGTGGGCGGGTGTCCTCTTAACTTGAACTTTAGCTTGTCCTTCCTTCTCAAGCTGTCAGTGTTGCCTGTTCCTTTTGGGAAGAGCAGACTTGCTTATTTAGGGTAACAGTAGAGCTTTATTTTTGCACCCCTAGGGTTACCGTGCTTAATCATTGTTGTTATCTGCTGATTTTCTTTGTAGATTTTAACAGCAGCAAACTAAATGTGCTTTTATGGTATATTACGGACCAAAAGAGTAATTAGTCAGGGAGTACATAAGTGAGACATCATAATTAAAAAAATAATTGTATGGATTTAACATCACATTAGTAGAGGAAGATGGCTTTTGACGTTTCTGAGATACAGCCATTCAAACTGCAGAGGATTTTCGCTTTTATTTTGAAGAAATAGGGGATTAAATTTCATTCTTGGCTTTCAGTTCCACAGAACAGGTTTTGATGCTTCTCACTGATGAACGAAAGCCTGGCAAGAAGTATAATATTCCATAAATACAGAAGTCATCCTAAACAAATGTATTTCCTAGGTTCTAATCTTGCAAAGGCTTAAACATACAGATATATGTCAACCTTAATGTACTGCTAGCACAGCATTCCAGTTGAGCTCATAGCTGAGCTTCCGGTTGCACAGTGGTATTAATATCAAAATCACAAATACTTTCAGTTGAAAAACAAAACAAGCGAATCATTTCTTCTTGTTAAATTTACATTTGGGAGGTCGCTGAGCACTTTTATGGATTTTCTTGGGGGTGGGAAAAGTTGTGTAGGTTAGAGATTGGCACAAAACTTGAAATAAGCAAAATCTTTTTCAGATAAGTGACAGTTCTCTGGATGCTATTAAGCTGTGAACAGTAGGTCTTTTCAATAATCACTGTGATTCATTTTCATATTGTGTTTTTTTTTAATAATAATATCTTTAAAAGGCTTGCTGAACAGTAGGCTGCACTGGCATAACTTTCTGTGCAGAAGGAAAGGTTTCAGGCACAGATAATTTACCTTAAATTGATTTGCACAGCTCAATAAAACCATAAGAAAACTCTACCAGCTCAGATCACGGGTTCATTTAGCACCAGATCTCGTATCTGACTACGGCTGATAGCAAAGCTGGAAAAAGAGTTTAAGAACGGGGCAAGCACATTGTAATGTTTCCCACATTGATTGTCCTAGTCTCCACAGATTGATGGCTGAAGTATTTTTTGACTGGGAGTGGTATTTCTCTGTTTAATAACTTTGGTGCATTTTTCTTCCAGGAATTCTTTTGTGGTTTTCCCCCCACCCCCCCTCCAACCTGTGTGAACTTTCAGTTATGGCAGTGAGTTCTACAGTTTAAGTATGTATTGTATGAGGAAGTGCCACTTGATTGATTTTTCTGGGTTTTGTTTTTGTTTCCACCCACCCACCCCCCCCTCCCCAAGCCTGCTATCCACCGATCTTCCCTAGTTTGTCTATTAGAAATATTACATCTTTTCCACATTGCCCTTTTCATTGTGTATCGTATCACTCCAAATATTTGTCTTTCTGCTTAAGGAATCTAACTTGTTCCCTCACAGGGCTTCTTCCATATCTTTGCTCATTCTTGTTGCCTTTCCATGTTATCTTCTAGTTTTAGTGGACCTTGTTGGCAATGAGAGACCAGAGCTGCACACAGTACTCATGGTGTAGATACACTGGGGATTTTTACAGTAGCGTTATGTTTTCTTTTTCATTCTTTAATCTTTTTCTAATAATTCCTATATTGTTTGGGGTTTTTTGAACACTGAGTTGACATCTTTATGGAATTATAGTAGATTATTTTATAATTCCAAGAGAATTTGAACACAATTTCAGGTAGGAGGAATATGCATGAAGGTCTCTGTACCAACATTAGCAGAGCCCAAAGGGTACTGTTAATGACAGTTATCCTTATTCTAATCGGTATTTTCAGATCTGTCATACATTTTTCAAATACATACATAGTTCAAAAAATCGATTACATTAATTTTTTTTATTTTCATGTGTAATGACGTGTCTCCTCATTTGCTAATGCTGCCATATATCCCTTATGAAAAAGTATATTTTAAATTATCTACCGTAACTAATAATTTCTTCTGTGCAAAAGGAGAACACATGTTATTTTTGTTCTTAAAATGAAGAAGAACTCGGTCTTCAGTCTGATTTTGGAGAGGCGATACATTTTCTTTAATTGTTTGTTACAGTTTGCCTGATTTAGCATAAAAGATGACCATTCTTTGGAACCCTTCTCATTAGAGAAAATGATTAAAAATGCCACTTTTTTTTTTCCTTGCAATTCCTAATGCATGTTACTAAGAGAAAATGTTTTGAACTTTTTGATCTCCCTTGGGGAAATGCTGCAAGCAGCAGAATTTTTATGTCCATTTAGGTCTTAGGTGATTCAGCATTTGTGGTTTGTGGGAAAATGAGTTGTAGATTATGATTAAAGGAGAAAAAATAGTGAGGAGTGGCTACTAGAGAAGGCATCTTTTTACTGTTAAAATATATTTTGGATTGGCTTTTCCTCATTTTTAAACCTCTACCTCTGTTCCTCCTATTTTTTCTCTCAATTGTGACTGTACACTTCAAAGAGAATCATTCCATTCTGTTTCACTTTTCAGTTTTTTTATCAGTACAAAGAATTAAGAACAAGTTGCTGTAGGTTCTTGATAATACTAAATCCATACATTTAAGCCTGTCAAACATCGTTGTCTCCAACAGGTCAACCAGTCATACCCTTCTGGCAGCCTCTCAGGAATAAACAGAAAATCTCTAGGGAAGGGAATGGAAGAGGATACAGGACGCAAAAAAAAAACCTGCTTGTAGTGCAGGAAAAATTCTTTGTTGTAGTAATGGACCACAAACAATGAGTTAACTCATTCTGGGATGCATTAGCAAGACTATTTTACAAAAAGACATGAAGTAATTATGCCATTCGCTTTGGCACTGGTGAGTCCTCAGCTGAGGTATTGTGTCTAGTTTTGGGAACTGAACTTAAAAAGTACACAAATGGAGTCCAGAGGAGAGCATCAAGAGTAAGAGGAGACAAAGAAAACTGGGTATGTTTACTCCTGAAAAGAGAACGCTCGCAAGTTGAAGGGGAAAGGGAGCCACATACAAATTTTAGCATTTAAAAAGCTGTGACAACATATTCTTGTGCCTGTCTTTTCAGACAGAGGAAATGAACCTGAGGAGAGGAGAAAATTCCTCTCTTCTGGGTTGTATGGTTCAGGATACTCTACAACAGTAAGTTTAAAGATCACAATCTTGCAAATACACTGAGAAGTGACTGCCCAGTTTCAGGCATTTAAAGGTGTATTTTCAGTGACATGAATCACCTCATGCTCAAGTTAAAACATAGGAAAATCTGGAAAACTTTGGAAGATAGACTTCCTATCAGTTAGTCTTTCACATTTGCCACTGTTTCTGTTCACAGAGGTCCTGTGGGCATGTTGGTTGAAAGCTCCTGGGACTTCTTTTCCAAAACCAAAGCTTCAGTAGAGACTTCATTAGTTATCTACCTGACTTGTCATGGTCTTGTGTAAATGGTGATGATTTCTCTTAAATTTCTCTTAAATAGCACATGTTCTTACAGAGTGGTATTTGGACAGTGTAGCAGACGATAACAGAGTATGTAATACTATATTGTGCCTCCACATATTGATTGTTTTAAATCTAAATCCTGGCAAGATGCAAATGATTCTGTTCTTCTGGTGGAGACTTATCCACATCTCCTTATCAGACAGGGCCTAATATTTTCTTTCCTAAAAGCAGAAAAAAATGGTTGAGGAAGTAATGCTGTCGGGAGTATTATCTCTAAAGGCTCAAAGAAGCAAAGGACGTGCCTTCAGGTACTTTCAGTTAAAAGCAGCAAGGAGGAGGTTTTGCATTCATACATGTATTCACTGACATACATATATGCATTTAAGTGTAAGACACTTCCTATTTCTGTACAAGCTTCTAATCTGCTCAAGAACTAGCACATCTTGTGGCTAACGGTGAGGAGAAGAATCCTGTTCCTAGGTTCTTAGCGGTAGGTCCTCAAGCACATGGAAATGAAAAGCGGATTTGGACAATAAAACAAAGTTTATCTCAAGTTTGTGGCATTAGAGGGAAAGTTCCCCAAATGAAGGGTGGCAGGTGAGTACCTTTGAAGTGTTGGTGACAGCTCCCAGCTGTCACAGCAAGGAAGTACATGTGTGAGGCCAGTGACGTCACTTGGCAGTCTGCAGGCTTTTGGACATGTGTGCTAGTGCGTTTGTCATCCTAAGAGGGGCTTGAGAGGAGAGTTACAGCAAAGCTGATGATTTTGCTAGTGAGAGGTTTAAGGAACTGCGGAAACAGTTCATAGGAAATCAGGTTTCATTAGTTCTCTTGCTCATTATAGTAAATTCTGTAGGTAGGAGAAGTAACTTGTCACAGCACTCTCCAAACTAGCTAGCTGCGACAAGGTCTTTTACCATCACATACCAACATTTGTTGATCAGTGAAGGGCTGCTCTATGGAACTTGAGGATGTAATCAGGAGAAAATCCTGACTCTTGACAGTCAGCTTGACTGCTGGGGGAATTCCAGGCATTTGCTTCTAGCGGGAGAGCTCATTTGCTCTCAGCACTCTTTGTTTGCTGTACTTACGGACTGGCTGAGTTGGGTCAGTGTATACTATTTCTGGGCAGGCTTTTCCAGTGTTAAGGGTGGGCTCTTGTTGGGACCTGATGTTTCAAAACTGCAGGGCATTTTACTGGTCAACTGACATTCTAATTAATTTACTTTTTTGAGATACTTACGTGCATATGAGAACTTTTTCTTCTCCCTACATCAGTTATTTTTCTCTTCAGGTTTTATATTTTATGCAAGTCATCAGTCTTTGAACCATATGTCTGCTCTGAGCACACATGCTAAGGAGTGCATGCTGTGTAGTTTCATGTGTATTTGCTCCAGCAGTGCTGCCAAGCTAAGCCATTGTTGTCCTTTCTCCAGCCCTCCCCCATCACTATCCACTCTGCTTTCTCATTTTTATGCCTGCACTGTGCCCTCAGCTGTGTCCTGGTAAAGCTGTTTGTTTGGCCTGACCAAATGAGGTGGAGGGAGAGGTTATTTTTAGTGCGGATCATTTCCGTGGTTTTAACTGAGGGCGGGTGACACAAGATGGGGAAGAAGAAGCGGAGATGGGAACAAGTGGTAGGACATAATGGGAAGGTGATGGCTATCTAAACAAGCAGCTTACTTCCTCCACCTCTGTATCGAGGGTCACAGTTTATGGTCAGACCAAAAGCCACTGGAAATCTGTGTGTTAGAAGAAACGCAGTGCAGTGTGTTGGTTTTGCTTCTGATGCAAAGTCTGACATTTCTTGCAGAGGTTAGGTGGTGTAAGAACAGGTCCGTCTTGCTAACCCTTGCCCTTTTGGGTAAGTAAACACAGCTATGTTCACTGCAGTTATTTCTAAACTTAACTTTGTGGACTGGAGCTTTAAGGCTTTGTCTGATGCGTTTCAAAAGCAATCGACTCACATGAATTCCAGTATATAAAAGGCTTCATAGCTGCTTGAGTCTAGTGTAACAAGCCTTCTCACTTGGCTTTGTTGTGTAACTGCAAGCCTCTTCTGCTCTATTACTACATTGTCTTTACTGAAAACATGATGGATAGGCATGCAAAAATTCTGTGAGTGGTCATTTAGCCACAAAAGGCATGGCAGGGGAGGGTACCTATAGGTATATATGTTTAAGTTCTTTTTACATGTTCCCACAGTATTGGATAAGCCTGCATAATAGTGTTGCTGTGGATGTAAAGTAAGAGTGGAACGCTGTACCATGACATGTCAGTGACAGTTATGTAGAATTGAAGCTATTTTATGCAGTTTGCGCAGCCTTCAGGGGAGATGGGATGAGTTCATAAGGCAGAAGTCAGCTGAGGGCTCCTGAGTATGTGGAAACCCTGTTTGGCTCAAGCTCCTGAAAACGGGTCTTGGAAGACTGGGGAGAAGTGTTGTTACATATGTTTGTGCTGTCCTTGCCCATCTCTTGTTGGGCATCCACTGTTGGTAAAAGGATAGTGAGCTAGAAAGACCTCTGGTATAACCCTGCAGAAGCCTTAATTTAAGGTTTAAGAAGTCATTTCCAGAAGGGATTACTGTTTACTTTCCAACATATCCCCATCAGCACTATGCAGATTGTTTTTTAAATAAATAAAACTAAAAAAACCAAACACTCAGCTGTTGTTCAGGTGAAAGTTTTGCTTTATGTGACAGTAAGATTCCCCTGTTAGCCGTTATTTAATTTTTCCAGTTGCACCATAACAAGTGTGAGAGAGCACATTGCCTTTCTTGCCAGAATGCGTGATGGTTTTCTTTCTGTAGGCTAGGAAAGACTTCTACAAAAAGAGAATCATCAGATCATTTCTGTTGGCCTGTCCTTGTATGAGCTCTTACCTGATAATATGAGAGAGCCTATGGCTGGCTAGAGGGGAAATTGCTGTCAGTAGGAGTTTCAGAAAGAGTAAAGCCATTTCACACATACTCGGCAGTGAAACTTCTGAAGTTTCACAAGCTCTGAGGTGCTATTGGAGGGGCACACTTGTGTCTAATGTATACATTTTAAAAGCCTGAAGGTCAATTCAGAATTTAGCTAAGCTGAATTGTGTTGTTTAGGAGATGAATCGAGAGCAAATATGATATGCTGTAATGTTTTGTCTTCATAAAGTCCAGTGAAGCTTTTCAGTTGAAATTTTCAACTCCTGCTGAAAATGTTAAATTATGATCTCTGGTATCTGCGCCTGTATTAGCTCAAGCATTAAATTTCATATCTTTTCTCGTGGAGAAAAAAAGGAGAGGAAGAAATAAAACCTCCTTCACGTTTCAACCCAGATTCATGTAACATGAAAAAATGGAAAGAGAATATATCTATCTTTACAAAAATGCTAAGATACCATCTTAGCTGAACACTTGAATAACAAGTACTGTGTGGAGGCTAGCTAATACGCTTCTCTGCATCTAGCAATATTCCTAATTTTAAATTGTGTTACTGCCATGCTTTACCTTCCTTTCCGTTTTCACTTCTCTACAATCTGAATGCTCTGTTATCACAAGGAAAACGTCCCAGTGATGTTTCCTGAACATGTAAAGAGGCAGAGGAAAGGAAGTTCCCTTTTTTATTATTATTATGTGAAGTAAAGTATTGGCATGAGCATGTTTGTCACCAGGTTTGTTTAAAATAAAAAAAAATCATCTTCAGACTAGAATAAAGTTATCCTTCATCTGTGTCTAAACACAAATTATCTAAAATATAAATATATAACTGTACCAATTTTGAACACATTTTTGAATATCAATAGGAGCCAATATTGTTACTTTGTTCTTCAAAATAAGTACCCAAAAAAAGAATTCACATTTAACTCAAAATTAAAGGTTTAATTTAAGCAGGTTTTCTTACAGGTTTCAGTTTTTAAGATGAGAATAAGTTTTCAAGAAGGTTTGCAAAGTGGTAGATAGAAAAGGTGATTTAAAGCCAGCCAACTTAGAATTAACCTCTGCAGCCAACTAAACCTGAAAATTAACAGTAAGTAAGAGAGGAAGAGAAATAACGAGTTTGTTTTCTCATTCACATGAATGGATGTCAAAAGTATGTCAAGAACAAACACAATAAAGCTTAGAACTGAATCATTAGGAATAGTTTTTTAAGTATTTTGTAAATGCAGAGATTTTTAAAGATACAGCTTTGGTGCACTGGAGAGCTGATCTATCTTAAACTTGTGACTCTTCACTTTACAAGCAGAGAATGATCAAGGGATGTAGTACAACTGTTTTGCATCAGTTGCAAAAAACCCCAGAGTATTTGTTTGGGATTTAATGGATTTATTCTGATTTACCAAGACCTTTATACCTTGTGTGCATGTGTAAAGACTATAAAAACTGTTTTTGACTGGTACAGCAGAAGTATAGTAACACCTGAATATTGAAGCAGTTTTTGAGATGTTGTTTATTATAGTGCTTATTTAATTTATAGGGTCGTTTATTGTCTTGAAAGAAGTGCCAAAAATTGCAGTATCGATACATGTTTAACCACAGGAATTATGTAGGTGGGTTTTTTCCTCACATAATCAGCACTGCATACCTGAATAATTCATCAGAATATTCCCTTCTTTATTAGTGCTTTTCACGGTGTCAGCAGGATTTTCCTTCTCTGCTTTCCTAACTGTCCATGGGCTTGCTAGATTCTGTCTTCAGTCTAGGGACATCTGCTGTGGGATGGGCGAGGCAAAGGGAAGGGGGCACTGAAGAAGGCACCCCAATATCGCCCTTGGTTTCCTCATCTTTCCTCCCTGTCCTTGACTTGTCCTTTCCTTCCCCGGTGGGACCTGGGCAGGAGACACCCCCAAAGGTGTCTTCTCAGAAGAAGGCCTCTCTGGTGTGGCTTAGCTATTTCTGCTTCATGTCACCTGGGGAGACGTCACAAGAGACAACTCAGCCTCTTTACCTGACACAAGCTGTCTGATGCAAAAAATGAACTTTTGCCCTGCATGTATGTGATGTTGTCCTGTTGAATTGTTTTCTGTCTAAAGTACGTATTTCTCAGTGTCAAACATTTTTAGCTAATGAAAAAACACTGAATAAATACACTTGGATAAAAGGAAGCATGTTGATAGTACAAACTGGATGTCAGGTGGTATGCTTAACATCTGTATTTTAAAGTTGACTGTACAAAGTAAGAACAAATAACTACTGATGCTTACGAAAACCCTTTTGTGCAGATTATGCAAAAGCAAAAATCTTAGCACATTCACTAAAAAACAGGAGATCTTGATGATCTTGATTAATTCTCTAAACAATTTAAAAGTAGTTGTAAAATCATATGTGCAGATTGGGCTGCTATGCTTTTACTGTCTTACTTTAAGGTTGAGATGGAATTAAAGGTCAGTGTCACACACATTTCCACAACACATAGTAAAACCCTGGAATGAAATGAGTCTCACTTGAACATTTGATTAGACAAGATAATGTATTTCCCCCTAGAGTAGTTTGTTATTCAAAACAAGCTCTTTAGGGAAGGAAGTTCACATCAGTTGGTAACTGTTCCTGTGGATACCGAAGAACTTTGTACAGTACACACTACGGTAAATTGCACTGCAGGTCATTTAGGAGCTGGAGGTACCTACCACCTGTGTCTATGTAGAAGTATAAAAATGAATAAAAAAAAAACCAATAAAGAGCTAAATAGCCAGCAAACAACAGGCAGTGATACTATAAAAAAAATAACACCCCAATTTACAGAGCTAGTCATGCTTTTAGTGGGTCAAGAAATTACGCTTTTCTTGTAGATGAATTCTAGAAATGCTGTTTTGCACCTTGTGTGCCAAAAAGAAAACACTAAAAAAAAGTTTGCTATGAACTGGTGCCCTTAAATATGTGGTATGGAACTGAGTAACTTCTGGCTTTAACTTTCCTGTAAATGCAGTTGTAGATTTCAAAATTATTAGCTGTCTGTACATTAGACAGCTTTTTTTTCTATCATTGCCTATTTTGACCTTTTTGGTCTTCAGTCACCATGTATCTTGAAAATTTTAGTGACTGATAGCAAGTGGTAGTAGCAAGCCATGTTCATTAGGACTCAAGTAAGTTTTTACTTGTGACTGTTTATGGTTATCTGTATGAATTGACTTTTGAGGGTAAGCTGGAAATGAACATTGTATTCTGGACTTCTGAAATGAACACCCTCTAAAACAAAGACTTGTTTTCATGGGATGTGAATTTTCCCTCAAGTTAATAAATGTTTCGTGCCATGAAAGCAGTTTTAAAACATTTTACAATGTAGTAGTAAATCTAGTATATCTCTGGTGGGTACTTTGGTTTAGAAGTCCAATTTAAATCTAATTTTGACTTTGTCTTGGATTGTCACATTGTTTATGTCTTTGATTACAGAAGTCTCTTTTAAATAGACAGCCCAAAGAGTTACTGTGTTCCAAGGTTTCTGAAGCTGCTAACAAAGCTGTGGTTTGTATCTTAAGTTTGTTTTATGGCATGATTATGAGGAGGGTCATTGGAAGAATTTCTTAGGTTTGGGGGAAGGGTTCTGCAAGTTTTATATATTTATATATATTGCATATATATTTATATGTATGCAAGTGAAATATTATATAATATTATATGTAATATTAAAGTGTCAGTCAATATAGCTGTATATGAATATTACACAAATGAGCTAACATAATGTTATATTGCCACTCTTGGTACATAGTACTGGCATTTTGAGTCAGTAGATAATCCCCAACTGGCAAAAGAGGAATATTTTGGCAGTCAGTCCTGATCTCTTGTGCAGTTCTAGCAAGTAACTTAATCCTGTTTCTTCCATTCCTTCTCCTACCTTTCTTAGCTAAAGCAGAGTGGGGTATGTGCTGGCATAATGTGCTTTTGGATCTTCACCAGGAGCTCTAAGTGTTGTTCTCAGTCCTGTAAACTGTAATTCGTTCCCTAAATAATGGAGCTAATACATTCTGGTTGCCTATGGATGTATTGTAGATGCTCAGCCTACTTCTCCAGTGACGATAAATAGCCTGTTTCTCCTTCAGCTCTGCTGTTGCTTGATTTTCCTCAGAGTAGTTGCAGTGCCCTTCCAGCTGGGCAAGAGGCAGGGCTTGTCAGGGCACCTTCTGTGCCTTTATGTGCTGGCTGACTGGTCAGACCATGCGTGTCGGTCAGCAGCTAACCCAGCAAAACCAGGTAACTTGTTGATACCGCGCTAAAATTTCACTTCAGTAAGAAGGTGTTGAACCAACTCTTTCCTCCAGCCGACAAAGGTCTTGTTAGACTTTGAGTCCTTTTTTGAGCCCTCCACTTTTTTGCAGCATTTGCTTGGAACTAGCCAATATGTTGCATAGTTAGGTCCAAGGCTTGGTTGATTGTCAGGCAGATGATATGACAGCATAAGTCTCCTTCCCTTAGGCAACCAAGCTAAAGAGACAGCATATGTTGCAGTAAGGCTTAAACAGTTTAATAAGTTAGGCTACAACACAAATTTAAGTGTAACATTTACTTTTTATGCATATGGTCACATTTTATTCTTACGGCTGCAGATAACCTTTCTCCTTGGGTATGATACACATTTTAAGAATGGTAAAGTGCTGCATAATATTTTTCCTTCTGAAGGAGAATGGAAGATAGGCTGCTCATAAACAGTTTTGAGGAAATGAATTCTTGTAAACCCATTGGTGTGATGCTGTACCCAGGTGCAGGAGGATGTTGAGTGCAACATTGCCCCAGTGTGCTGCTACCTGAGTCTGTCTCGGCTAGATGTACAGTGTCTCCTGAACAGTGTTCTGCATAAAAGTGGATCATGTGTCATATTTGCTAATGTATCTCTTTGTTCTTTTCAGCAGCTTGTAAGATGTTTCTATCAACTAGTAATGCTTTCATTTCAGTCCTTTCATTTTTTGTATGGACTTTTTTGCCAGCCTGCTTCAGTCATGCATAACACACCTGATTTCTGTCCTTCTAATTGTGCACAGTGTGCAATGCTGATTTTCAGAAGTATATGCAAATTCAATTTTTACACGGTTCATTTGGGGGGGGGGGGGGGGGGCGGGGAGGGGCAGGGAGTTTAGAACTGTAGCAATAGTTTGTAACTATTTTTTAGCCCCGGAAGATACTTTCTCAGAGCATTCTGTGGTAGAAGACATTTTGTATGCTGTAACTTACCAAAGATCCTGTCTTAGAACTGCAGTTATCTTCAGCAAAACGAGTATGATTTTCTGGAGAACAGCATATGGTTTGGGGCTGGTGTGTAGCATCACCAGTGCCATTGAGATGTAGAGTGATTGCCTCTGTTGTAAAGTCTCATTAATAGTAAACCACCTTTAGAATACAGTCAGTAAAGAAAAGAATGACTTAAAATGGAAAAATTGGAGCATTCTGAACAGGTTTATGAATTTATGAATTACTACATTTTAATTGGATAGCCCTTTTAAACATATAGTAAAAAATGAAAGCTTGTAGAACATGTAGCAACTTAGATAGCATTTCCAGGTTTATGATTTTGACTACATATCGTTAAGTCCATAATAAGATAGTTCTTGACACATACGTGTGCATAAAATGTAAGTTGGAGTGTGTGCTGCTAGTTTAGAAGTGTCTGGTGTCCCTTTTTTCTTGTGATTCATAAAATGAATGTAACAGCAAAAGAAGATAGCTGTTGTGGAAAGTTGTACTACAAAATATGGAAAATGACATCTAACAGTATGTTAAAACAGAAATAATAACCTTCAATAGCTGTTCTAAATTAGGCAGAGCTTAACAGCTAAACAGACATGCTTCAAGTTATTATTTGAAAAATTATTCAGCTGAGGTGCAGTTCATTTATTCCGTGTCTTTTAGTTGGAAGGCTGGCTTTTCTGAAGCCAGTGACAAAACTGCCAGTGACAGTGGCATCAATAGCCAGTCAATGTACTCCAACATACCCAAGCTCCATTTTCATCCAAGAAAAGCTACACTGCCATAGGTCTGTTTCTTATAGTATGAATTTGTCGTTGTCCTGGGCTGGCCAAAATTACTGTGGGTGATACAGAATACATAGCCATTATTTTCACACTATGCTATTAAAAGTAGGGGAAAGTTGTTGTTGCTGGAGGGGAATTTACAGAGAAGAGAGTTCCTGATGGTAGGAATGCTTTAAAACTTCCATCCTGTATGGAACTGAGGGCTTGATATTTTTAGTATATTGAACAGTCTTTAAAAACTTGTTTTGGTGCCTGATTCACTACATCAGTAACTTTTTTATGTCACTTTTTAATATTAGATTATTCTTTGTATGTGAAAGTAAATAGCCATTTTACAAATGTAAGTGTAATATGATATCACTGAGGTTCAGTGAATTACAACAGAGCTCTGGTTTTCCTTACTGCAGATAAGACACGAGCAGTGTAGTACTTTTCAGATTACTGAACACTTAATGAATTTCAAGATGAGATTATTCCGTTCACAGCTAGATAGTTTGAAGGTATGCTTTCTTCAAACATGACAGCTCTTCATTAAAAGCTGCAAGTATAATTTCAATTTTCATAGCATAGTCTTAAGTTTCTTATGGGCAAACCTTAAATGTGAGAAAACGTGAAGATAACAGCTAAGAGTGTTTATTCAGTAATTAACGTTACCAAAATCCCATGAATATTTGCAGTGGTTTAGTTTTCCAAGGTGGATGCTGAAATTTCAACTGAACTAAGGTGGGAAAAGGAAAAGTATGCTTTTTATGTCTGGGCCTTTATACTGTATCAACAGTAAGTGATAATGATTTGTGGCGTTATTTTTTCATGGTACAGAATTATTGCACAAAATGTGGAGATGGATTTACACAACCATCCAGTCAACAAAAGTCCATTGCACTAAGATTAGTTTAGCAGAGTTGCTAATCAATAGGTTAAAGACTGTCATCTTCCTTAACATGATCTTAGTGTAATGTCTACAAATACCTTAGGATAAACAGACTTAAAAATGTGAATTGTAAAAGTCCTTTGGAAAAAGGATACAGGCAAGCAGGTGGCTTAAAAGAATTTTGCTTGTCTCTACTAACCTCTTAATGATGTTCCTTCTAGCTCATACAGATTTATTTTCAGTCTACTGAGTGAGTAAAGGACGTTCTCCCTTCCTGTTCCCCTGTCAGCAGGGTTGGTTGAACTGTAGAGCTGCGCAAGTAGTTTGTGAGTACATCCTGCCATGCTTTATTAATTATGCATAAGATCGCAGGGATTCATTGTAAAATAAATACTTTTATGTATTTTACATAGCAACATTGTCAAATACGTAGTATTATGCAGGCTCCGGCAAGCAGCATGAATCCAGTACAAGAAAAGAGATTCCATTTTATTAATTCGTATCATTCTCCCATTTAAATGCTTTCCAAACAATATTCCTTATTTTTATTTTGGAAGTCTAGTGCTGACTTTCCAGGACCCAGTTTAGTTGCTACAGCCTCTTAACTATTTTTATTCCACTTCCTAAGAAACATGGATGTCAACAGAAGCCTTTTTCCAATCCACACATTGTCTGGAAAAATCTTACATACTACATAAAAGTTAATCTACTTACCTGAAGACCTAACTTCTTCCTGAAATACCTTGGATCTCTTCCAGCGTCGGCAAAGAAAGGTCGTAGTTTGGAACCATCAGACACAGGAGCATTGTTGAAAAAGTAACTCGGTGTTTAAATTTAAACTTCATTGTTACGTGTTTAGTTATTGACCCATGTATCTGTGAGGAGAAGTGCATTTCTTCCTTCCTCTCTGTCTTCCTCTCCCTCCCCACCAAGGGAGGTCTGGTCCTCCTGCTACCTTTCTTCCTCTTTCCTGCTCCCCCATTAAAAATAGAGTTCCTCCGCTTCATTATCATTTTCCTGAGCAGCCCAACCCTGGTGCGCTCAGTCACAAGATTCACCTTCCGCTCTTGCCAGCATCCCTACAGATTTCTTTGTCCTAGTTAGCACTTCCCCAGTGAGACACCAGATGACTTAAGGAGATTAGACAAGGGTGACCAGTTCTGTGAGAAAAAAGTGGGAGGCGTCAGGGCTCTGTTTGCATGGGAATCCTCCTGGTAGGCAGAAACTCTCTCCTTCCACTGTGCTATCACCTATGGGATAATCCAACAAAACTCTTTCAACAGAGACACCAGGGTTTCGTTTGCAACAAAAAGAAGTTTTCTTTTTGACTTGAATTGGGATCCAGATTAATGCTAGTTGAGTCATCCAGAGATTTGCTCAAAGAGTTACTGTTCCTTGGTGAGATTTTTTTTCTTATTCCCCCATAGGGGTGATTTTGCATTATCTCCATGTTAAATTGTCCATGGGAGTTTGGAGAAACGAAAGCAAATACAGCAGTATGTCTAAGGCCCACCTACAGGGACTGCTGTCAGTCAGAAAGTCTGTGGGCTTCTGAACAGAGTACTTTGGTGGTGAAAGGAATCGGCATGTCTCGTGGATATTGATCTGGTTAGTCAGTTGCCCCTGTCCCTTACAGATGGTTAGTTTAAAGGTTCAGCAAGTTGCTAACAAGTTCAGGGCTCAGGAGTATGTTAGATTATCCTTTTGTCAGCTCAGTTTATGGTAGTGAGCATAAGGCTGGGTGTGTGGAAGATCCTATAAGATATATAGAACTTCCCTTCTCCTGTTTGGTGTGCATTTTCTTTTAAAGAAGAAAGGACCTTTTTATTTTAGAAATGTCACAGTTAAGAAAACTGCCTGGCTTGTTTCAAAATTCTTTAGAAAACTTTCGCCTTAACCCCGAACTATCTACTACCACCGTTGAGATTGGTATGATCTTTTTGTTCATACAGATGGAAAACTCAGATTCAAAATAATATGCCAACAATTAGCTCTGAAGTGATTAGTGGTATCCTAAAATAGTAATAAATTATGATTCTTCCTGAAGTATCTCAAAATTTCCTAGAGATGACAGTAGGGTTTTTTTCTAATTTTTATGTGGGGAAACTGAGCCACCAGAGGTCACAGAGAATAGCTGGCAGAGCCAGAAATAGAGCTCAGGCTTTTCCACTTTCAGCTCAGTGTTCTTGTCACTGGATACCACCAGATGGTCTCCAGATTATTCAGTAAATAAGCCTCTGCATCCTCCATAAATATTCCGCCAAAGCCAACTGGCTGTGTCTCACGCTTGCTAGTTCCCAGTCTGTGAGAGTGGCTGACTTGGCAGGTAGTGCTGTAGCTGGCCCCATTGAGCAATCCTCGGTTCTGCAGGTTCATTAGTTTTACCAGGCAGAGCAATCTCTTCTTTACTACTGTTTTTAACAGTTCTTCTCTGCATCATAAGGGACTTTTTTTTTGTGTGTAAAACTTTTCTGTGTATGCTTGAGGCAAACAATTTAATTAAAAAAAAAAAAAACCTCCTCTAATAACTGCCTGCAGATGCGTAAAAAGTGTCTAAAGAAATATTTTATCTGCTTTTAAAATCTGGATGACTTAATTGTTACTGTCTGTGTGCCTTGAAATTCAGAGGGTAGAAATACATATGTAATATATACATGCACTTGCATCTGTGTGTCTGTGTGTGTGTGTAGCATAAATACCAGATGGGAGAGGAGGTTCATGGCTACAAAACAAACTGTTTTCTAGTCTCTCTTAATTCAGTACTTCACTTCCTAGTTCATAAGCCTTTTGCTTCTATCTGTTTTTGTGAGGGTTTTCATGGCTCTTCAGTTCTTCAGGATTTTGCCTATACCGTAATACGTGCCTCATACAGAAGTGTCCAAACTAACCCTTATGTGTCCGGTATTCTTCTGTTGGGGAGTTTACTGGCTTAAATCTAAATGCTGGTCAATGGTAGTGTTCCTTCATTCCCAGTGCTACCATAGTTGTGCTGTACCAGTATTTTGCAAAAATTTGGCTCCTTCCAAAATCAGGTAAGTTGACTACAGGAGCCGAATTCACTGCAGGAGCTGCAGGGTGAATGAACCAGCTGACTGGAGTGGACCTTTGGCATTCTCCAAAACTGGGGAAAGCAGTTGGCTGGCTGGAGGCAGGACTGCTGTTCACAAGGACCTTGGCATGCTGTGTGGGGCTGGGCTGCCAGAAACCTCAAAGACTTCCACGAAGAGAAGTGCTATGTCCAGCACCTGGGACAAAACAACCTTGAGCATCGGTGTGGACAGGGGACCAGCTGGCCAAGTAGCAACTCCACCAAAAATTATCTTCGTGGTCTGGCGGAGACATTCAGCATGAGTCAGCAGCATTTTCCTAACCGAGTTGCATTAGGAGGAGTGTCAACTGGTCAGGAGAAGGAAGCGTGCCCCTCTATACAGCATTCATGAGGCAGTGTCTAGGGTGTGTGTCCAGTTCTGCACCCATCCAGAAACGTCAGAAAACTGCAGTGAGGCCAGTGGAGGAACCACTAACAGGTTTAGGGGGGTGACGCATATGGCTTGTGAGGAGAGGCTGATGAATGTGATGTTGTTTAGCCTGGAAAAGAGAAGGCTAAGGCAGAATTTAATGACAGTTGGCCCCCACCTAAAGGAGGAGGGGTTTTACAGCATGACCCCTGTCAAAGGTGGACAGTCATGAGAGAACAGACAACTTGCAACAAAGGAAGGTTGTATTAGACATTATGAAAAAGAAAATTACAGTGGCCAGACATGAGCAGGTTGCCTGGAATGGCTGTGGCATCCCCGTCCTTGGAGACTTTCCAAACTCAGCTGGACAAGGCCCTGAGCATCCTACTGTAAATGTGACATGAGCTCTGCTCTGAGCAGGAGGTTGGACTGGACGACCCAGATACCCCTTCAAACATAATTTTTTCTGTGATCCTATGCCTGTACCTTGTTTGTGACGGAGACATGTCTCCTTGCAGGGTGACAGGCTTTGCTGCACCTGTAACCAGTGAGATTGATGAACATCTTTCTTGAAAAGAAAATACAGCTATATATAATGCATATAACGGAATCAAGAATCTCAAAGCAATAAGCAGCCTGCATATATTTTTTTGTTCTCACCTAAACTTAGAGGTTTCTACAGCTTGAACAACTTGTAGATGGAGTTTGTACTCTTGGTTTATGAATTTTCTTGAACTTGGCAACAGAGAAAGAACACCTTGTGAAACAGCATTCAAGCTATACAGATTGAATCAACAAAAAGCAGCTCATGAACTGTTGTAACTCAGCTGTGTGGATCCCAGCTGTCCAAGAGCCAAGTAGACCCATGAAGAAGTGGCCAGGGTGGTGGTAGTGTAAGATGTTAACGGAAAGCCAAGGTTATATTAATTTGTGTCAGAGTTGCTCCTTTGTTTCTGGTAGCCTAGCTGAAACTGGTTTCCCTTGCAAGCATGTTTATAGTGTCATCTGCACCATTGTGTAGTTGTTGGCCACCATCCTTCACAGGCTGAAGACAACTCACTGAGAAGTAAGATGCAGTTTTACAGGGCCAGAACAATAGAGAAATCACATGCCACAGAAATTACAGGTGTCTTCGTCAAAGGACAGTGTGTTTAAAGAGGTAGCATGTAAAGTTTAAGAGTGAGAGTCAAGCTTTAAACTGTCTGCTTTAACAGTTTCTTCATTGGAAGGATCTTCCCTGTGACCTGTCAATTCTGCTGCAGCTTTTCTGGGAATTCTTGGTCTTCTCTGTTGTCTGGTGTTGTCCACGGCCACTGTTTTTGTTGCTCTACAGTAGAGAAAAGGAGACAGGCAACTCTGCTGTGAGTTCTCCCATCTCCCCAGGCTTTCACTGAAAATTGGAAGATAGGGTGATTTATCTGCCTTTGTCTGTCAGCTTCAAAGTTCATTTGGTTTAAAAATAAGTCATGAAATGGAGGTCAGCTGCCTTTTCATGCGAATCAGTGTCAGGGTTTCAACTTAATAATTTTGGTACTGTGGAGATTGCTGCTCATTTGTTGCAGCATGTTCTCAAGTTTCTCTGCCTGACCTCTAGATGCCCGAAAAAGTATATGAAAACTGAAGGGTGGAGGAGAAGGGAGGGAGATGTTTATTGTAAACTCTACTAGGATTTTCAGATTTTGCCAGTGTTGGTTATGCAATTTTAAAGTTTCAATTTTAAAAATCTTCAGTAAATGAGTTCACTGAAAATGTGAGGACAGTAAGAAATTTTATGAAACAAATCAGTTGATTCTTGCAGTATATTGCCTCGTAGGTACAGACACATACCACTGCGCTTTGAGTATTTTATGTATTAAACCCATAGGAACCAGAAGTAGGGATTTCCTGTCACTACTATCAAAACTGACTTTGGAATCTGCCAGGCGTGATGACATTGGAAAGCATAGGCTCAAGGGAATAGAGATAATGTGTTTGTGGAATGCTGTCAAGGTTGCCAGCCTTAAGAGTAGACATTTTGATGCATGATACACACACACACACCTGACGAATCATACTGTCCCCCTGCTCTTTTGGTTGCTTTCTAGTGGCAGAACTGAAGTGTGATTTAAGAGTTACTTTGAACTTTTGGAGAAGAGGATTATTCTACATGAGGGGAGGAAAAGTATAACCCTCATCCACTTAGAAGAATGTGGCAGAGGAAAGTGTTTACACAGGCTTAAGTCACGCTCAGCTGTACACTGAAACAGCTGCTTACTCTAATTTAAGACTAAGAACATTGACAGTGTCCACTGAAAACACTGGACCTATTGTGTTAGCAATGCAGATAACCAATAGTTGGTGTCTAGGCTAGTGCTTTCTTTTCTTTCCTTTTTCTTTTTTCTTTTTTCTTTTTTCTTTTTTTTTTTCTTGGCAGGTCTTCTCCATGATCCTAGTTGCAGAGCCTTTTGAAAGCAGTTTGCATTTCCATGCGTTTACTCACATATTTGCCTTACTTTTCACTATTGCCAAACACTTTGAACCTGAGGCTGTAAAAGAAGACAAGACCCTAACCTCATTGGTTTCTTCCTACAACATCTAATGGATTAAAAAAACCAAAAAATAAGGATTCTAAATTGTAATCTTCAGCTTCAAGTATCCTTTGTTTTAAATGCAGATTTTTGGTTTTAGTGATTAATCCGTTAAAGTTAGCGTGAGGTTTTATTTCTAGAGAAAAGTTAGGAGCATAGTTTCAGGTGTTTTCTTCAGCTACTGAAATCCTGTGCCTGATTTTAAAGGGTGAGGAGCTATGCCCCTTTTTGTGTCTTGTTATGTTTGAAAGCTGAGGCCTCTGCAAAATACACAGGCTGGCTTGAAGGGGAACCCTTCTTTGAAAATGCTGAGTTCTCAGAACTTTTGAGCAGAGGGCACAAAGCTCAAAGTGTTGTTTGTGAAAGGTTTTGTCAGCAGCATCTCCTGAATCCACTTCTTCACATAGATCTGTCACATTCATAAATGGGCATTTGCTTCTTTTTCTTGAAGGTAGTAGAGGTAATACAAAGCCCTGCACAGGGTTATCTTTTTTTATTATTGATCTCCAAAAGGCTGTCTATCTGAAAGGATCCTTGCACACTGCATGTGAAAACAGAAATCTGAGGGGTTCCACTGAGGAGATTTGAACAAATGAGGATACTCCATCCAAAACTGTTAACTCATCATGAGAAACTGTTTTCTCATTAGACTGAAGAGCAAACTAATTTCCACATCCTTCTATCTCATTTAAAAAACAAACGAACAAACAAACAAAAAAACTTTATTAAAAAAAACCCAACCTCTTAGAAGTACTTTCCTTTCTCTGGGGGAAGGCAGCAGTGGCATGCTACCAAAAGCCGTCCAAACTTAAAAGACCAGAAAGCCTAAAAAAGGAGAAGTCCTGCTTCCCTCATCCCTTTGAAGGACCTCCCCTACTCCGTGGATTAGTGGAAGAAAATCAGGTGGAGTCAGGTTGGATCTCCAGGGTTTGCCAGCCAAGGCGATCCCAGGTTCTCCTTTCAACACCAAAATCACGTTTTTATTTCTGAAGAAACTTAAGTAACAAGGGAAACCATTCTTTTTTACTCCTGCACCTGTAGGAAAAGTAGTAAGAACAGATAAATGACACCACATACACGAGTATACTAGTTTTGAGTCCTTTCACACTGTGCAGCTGTAGTTGATATGTGTGACTGTTCAGAGATAGAGGTGAAAAACTGTAATTTAAACCGTTGTGTAGAGAAGTCTTTGGAGAGGGCATGGACAGGAAGATATTTTTATTAATAATATTGGTCATAAACGTATCAAATCTTTAAGCTATGGTAGCCCATTATATACTGTTTTCAAGGGGAAAAGAGAGATGCAAATTCTGTAGAACAGAGCAAAACAAACTTAGCTGGTGCTCTCATTTTTACATAGTGGGCTTGTTGCACAAGATGCCCTCAAAGTATTTTGGGTTTTTCTGATTCCTCTAAGGTTTTTGTCACAAGAGTGGTGGTTTTCAGTGGGTTTTTTTTTTCTGTTGGGCATCACTTTTTGCCTAAGTTATTTTAGTTACCAGAATCTAATATATTTGGAAGAAGTTCCAGTTCATGGAGATGATTTGTACAGCAAATGCAAAGAAAATCTTGAGAAAAAATGAGACCATAAGGTTAACAGATATTTAAGAATATATTAACATTTCGGAAGAATGCCTAAAGTTCTATTTCTACACCTTGTTCTCAAAAGTATTGAAAATAACAAAAGCAAGAATACTAAAAAAGTCTTTCTAGTGTCACTCAAACGGACAGCCTTCAGTTTGATACGTAACTGTGAATAGTCTCATAGCTACAAACTGTCCCATTTGGAAGCCCCTGAATCATTTTTCAGAGAGAAAGAAAAAGCAAAGGTTATATGGAGTGGATACTATTGTCCCATTTAAATTCTCTCTTTCCCCCAATCCTATGTTATCCAGCCCTGTCATACATAGCCCATTACAATCAAATGTTCATTTTCTTATGGAAACATTTTCTTCTGAAGACAGAAAAGAAGAGCTCAGGGAGTTTGAGGAAAGATGTGGGTTTTTTTTCTTTTCCAAGGTTTCTTATTTCAACAAAGAAAACAGAAACAGACAGAATAGAAATAAAGGAACTCTTGCCTGGAAGGACAGACACACAACTTCTCCTGAGTTGACATGCAAAAAAATTTTTTCAGAGGCCATTTATTTCTAATTCAAGATGTGTGTAACAGTTTATTTAAAGAGATCAAAATGAGACCAAAAACTGAGAAAAAGGTAATGACTAAGATGATTGCGATTTAAAGTAATTTTTTAAGTTGTTGAATTGTGGAGTAGAATCAGAGAAAGCTGTACTATTTAGAGGGAGGAGAAAACAACCTTAGTAGTACTTAGTCTAGCTGCTGCTTTTTTGACACAAAATTAAGCTATTTGCAAAAACCTATCAGAAATTACCAAAAGCATCTAAAGAAAAAGTCATACATAATGAAAAGTAGTTAGGCAATACTTGGCCAGACAGGGCTGCAGCAGCGATCAAGAGAGTCTCTCATTACAACTGCTGCAGTTGGAGTGAAGACTGGTGCGCAGGTTAAATGCGATACCTGCCTGAAGTTAAATGGTTGGAAAGAAACTCGATGAGTTTATCTCAATGTGTTCAGGATGTCTTCTGCTGCAGGGAGTAATCTGAACTGGATGAAGAGGGTATACCACAATTTTTTTATTTGCTCTCAGAGGGGAAGTTCCTATTCTAAAATGAAAAGTGTTGCACAATGGAACCATCTAGAGTCTCTATCCACTGAAAAATAGGTGCCCATGAAGGCAGAAAATCAGGTCCCAGATGCTTTTTGAACGCATAGGAAAACTCTGAGCAGAATCTGAAATAAATTTCTCCAAAAAAATTCCCATTGCTTTCAGGTCATATGTGTATCTCATGAGACTCTGTTGCTTAGACAAAACTTAAAGAACCAGTGATCACCTACAATTGAACATAGTGGAGAAGATTTTAAAAATCTAAGACCATTATTATTTAGCAGTTGTGAAAAAGAAAAGGAATTTCTTGCCTGTGCCCGGATGGAAAGGGAATGTATAAGGATCAGAGGCAACACAGAAAATATACAGTGTTTCTGTTTGTTTACTTTTTCATGATTGTACTTCATTTTATGTTTACAGGACTTCATTTTATGTATACAGGACCTTAGTATTTGAAGTCCAGAACCAGTAATCAGGCTATCACTATGAACTGTTGGGAAAAGAAATTCCGCCTCTATGCATTTTTTAAAAATCATATCCTTCCATATAGGAAGTAAGTGCAAGTTAAAATGTGCTGATGATTAGTTAAAGTTTTGACTATAGTAGTTTATTATGTTTATCTTTATGATAAACTTCCATTTCTTATGAGGGTTAAACATATATGAGGTTTTTAACTCTTACAGATGCTATGAATAATGAAGATGTATAATGATGTAAAGATACGTGAGGTAAAAAAATTTGCAGATGCGTGGCAGTACATTTGTACATTTAGTTCAATAAAAAGCAGGATTCTCCTGTGAAGTTTCCCCTTATTTCTGTGAGATGATTACTGAGTATAAAAAACTAAGGATAAAAAAACTGGAGGCATTTCCAGCTTTAAATCTCAAAGCTCCAGAATGGAGTGTGTCAGGCAGGAGCCAGTGGATCAGAATGGATCAGGCAGCATCCACAGAAAGCTCACAGCAGATTCTTGCAGAGACCAAAACCTGCAAAATACTCAGGGATCCTCCAAACAAAGGAGACCAACTGGTTCTTTAAGGGAAAGGCCCTTCCAGTTTGAACCATTTGCTGTTACTTGCTGGTGCTGGCATCCGGACAGAGTATCCCTCCCTCATACATTCCTTTCTCACTAGATATATAATTATTCCTTTACATGTTGTCATAGTTTTAAGCTCCTGACTCAGATTTCTTAAATACCATCTAAGACAACTGTGTATTCCCTTCTCAGAAATGAGGGTCAAGGATAGCTTGGAAGGAGACACAGTTGCTCTCCGATCTAACCTCTTTTTTCCCCATGGCTCACTGCTCTGTGCCCAAGCAGAGATTCTCTTCAAGAGGAGGTTTTGTAAAGATTTCTTACGGTACACATTTCTGTTAATAAAAAGTTACATTTTTTGGACTTCGATGGCACTTTGCATCTGTCCCACTGTAGAGTTAGAGAGAGAGTTGCAGTAGAGTCAGATGGTCACTTCCTTTGATCCAAAATGACACAGTTGGTCCCCAGCCGCATCAGTAAGTCACTTCATTCATGCCTGGTGCCACGACGCTTCAGGCTCTGTGAGACTTGAGAGCAAGGTGTTCCCAAGCCAAAACTTTTTACCTCGTCTCTGCCATTGCATAATCCGGACTGTGGCGGGCAACCCCATTATAGTGATACATGATTAAAGTGGTTAGGGAGGAGTGTCCCCCATTCAGCTGTGCAAGCAGATGGTGCTGTGGTGGAAACAGCACTCTCAGCAAGAGATCTAATCGATAATCTATGTCTTGCGAACCAGCCATGCAGGCATGCAACAGCATCCTCATATGCAGTCACAAGATCTGCATATCAGTAATAGACACGATGTTGATGTTGCTGTGTTGTCTGATACACGCCTCTCTGCAAACATGGAAGGTGCAAATTCTCTCAGATTTTGCTTTGGTTGGGGAGGCAGTTGATCTGATGGTTCTTTGGAATTCCTGACAGAACAGGGGCAAAGTCTTTTATGTGCCTTTTATTGCCTTTCCTTTTATCCATCAGAGAGCCAGGAAAAGAAAGTAGTTCAAAGAAATAGTAATTATACAAACATAACCAGAATAAGAATTTCCTGACATACTTCAGTTATTGTGAGGAATTAAGCAAATTTAATTGCTGGACAACTTGATTACTGTTTTTAAATTGCTCCATCTTAGCGCCATTTTCTTTCCTTATATTCTGACAGATATATTTCTATTTTGGGCTCAAGCCTGAACTGTAGAGTTTGAAATTGTGCACTTGCAGCATGTCACAGACTCACAGAATGGTTAAGGTTGGAAGGGACCTCTGGAGGTCATCTGGTCGAGCCTCCCTGCTCAAGCAGGGCTACCCAGGGCCAATTTCCCAAGTCCATTTTCAGGCAGCTTCTGAGTATCTCCAAGGATGGAGACTCCACAGCCTCCCAGGGCAACCTGTGCCAGTGCTCCGTCACCCTCACAGGAAAAAAGTGTTTCCTGAAGTTCAGAGGGAACCTCCTGTGTTGCAGTGTGTGCCCACTGCCTCTGGCCCTGTCACTGGGCACCTCCACAAAGAGCCTGGCCCTGTCCTCTTTGCGCCCTCCCTTCAGGTATCTGTGTACACTGATAAGATCCCCCTGAGCCTTCGCTTCCCCAGGCTTAGCAGCCCCAGCTCTCTCAGCCTGTCCTCGCAGGAGAGATGCTCCAGTCCCTTCAGCAGCTTTGGGGCCCTTCACTGCACTCTCTCCAGTATGTCCATGTCTCTCTCATAATGGGGAGCCCCTGAACTGGACCCAGCACTCCAGCTGTGTCTTCACCAGTGCTGAGCAGAGGGGCAGGATCACCTCCCTCGACCTGCTGGAAACACTTCTCCTAGTGCTGCCCAGGACACCACTGGCCACCCTGGCTGTGTGGGCACATTGCTGGCTCACGTCACCATGTTAATTTAGAAACCTGTTGTTTTTTTCTCCAAGCTTGCTTCAGAGTAAGGTAATCTGTCTTAAGTTGGGTTTTTTTACTATTGGAAGATAAGTTTTGCATGCTTTTCAAGATTATTAGCCTGTCTTCGGGGCACTGTCTCAAATTTCTTCGCAATTTATGTATGTGCAGGTTTTTTGATCACTAAAATGACATGTGAAGTTCTTTTCAAGATCTGAAACTTAAGATCGCATATCATTGCTTAAAAGCCAGGTAATAGCTGTTCCCTACATAGAAAAAGGAACTATTTACTTCCCTCTCTCAAGTGATATTTTCTATACTTACAGTCTGTTCCTGTATAGGCATGATAAACTGGGCTTGCTGGGTTTTCTTACAAAGGTTTTCTTGATTTAGTGTATTTTAATTAAGAATTCATTAGAAACTTGTAAGAAGAGTTTTGATGATTTTGGAAGACCATTTCTGGTTGTTCTGTATTAATGCTAAGATTTTGAAAATGAGCATCTGCTTCCTTATGGTTATTTTTTATTTTCATTGATGTATGCTCTTTTCTTAAAGCTAAGATTATGAGTGAGGTGGAACAAATAGTATCTGAAGATATTAATTATGACAGAAGCTGTTATGATATTAGAATTTTTAGGTTTATTTTGAAAGGCACAATCACAGGGAAAAGCACAGCAAATGCAAGACTGCATCAGTTTTTTGAATTTATATTCTTTTCCCCTGTCTTCTGTAGGTCCTTCTTAATAAAAAATCAGTCTGTGGGCCCTCATGTCTGTGACATGTACATGATAAAAGGGCTACAGGCGTGGCAAAAGATAGTCTAGTCAAGTCTATTGGGTAAGAGTGAGTTGGAATCATGAGTACTAGGAGTGTGCAATCACCTTACTGTGTTGAGCAGAGGTTTTGGTAGCATTTCTCGTTAGGATGTCTGTGATCACTTGCTGAGGCCCATCTCATGGATATGGGTCTAATTGTGCTCCTTCCAGCTTCAAGAGTTCACCACTAGTATTTGTAGCATGAGGCAAGCAGTGTCTCTGTGTTCAAAATTTGTCTAGAAGTTGGCTAGCCAGTTTTGTCATCTGCAAAAGCACTAAATTGTGCTTGGTTTGGGGGGATTGCTTCATTGGTTTTTCCTTCAAGTAAAGGTAGACTTCTTTAGAAATTGTTACAAATTAAGTTTCAAGAGTGTTACACAGTTTTTCATTTCGGTTTCCATATGTCCTGAACATAACCTTTCTTCTTAGGCTTTGAAAACAGTTGTTTGCATGCACCTGAAATAGATTATTTCACATTGTTTATCGTGCCAAATAAGTCTCCAACATTAATTTTGATTGTGGAAAAGTTTGTTTTGGTGGTTTGCGTGGGCACAATAATTTTTACTGATCATTTAATGCTCCAGCAACAATTTAAATCTTGCATTTTTCCCATTTTTTTAAATCCTGTTTCGATTTAAGGAAGTAAAGGAAAACTTTGTCTTCTTTCTCATTAAAATGGAAAGTCTTTTCATTTTCTTTGCTTTCATTCTATTTGTTGCAACATTAGTGGCAGATACTAAGCCCAGGTATGGTGTAATCAACTATGAAACTGTTTCAGAACGTAAGTCTCAGGACGATTATGCTGTGGAAGTTGCAAAAGAAAAGATGAAGATCTGAGCATAAATTTTTGCAAGTTTAACTTACCTAGGATGTAGAAAACTTAAGAAAGTCATGTGGCTTGTTTAGAACATCTCTTCTCCCCAGAAATCCATGCTGTACTGTGGATGAATTGTTCTGTGTGATTATTTGAAAATCATGTGATGTATTCATGTTGATTAAGGAATCTGTGTTAGGGATCTAAAGAAAACATTGTAGTATTAGCAATTACAATAATTACTGTCTGCAGTCTGTTGACTGCAGTTAGATCAGTGAAAGCAATACCATACTTGTACTTGTTTTTCTCCTGCATGTATCAGACCAGATGAGGAATTGGATGGGAAGCAGTTTTTAGAAATACTGTTGAGCCTTTCTGACCTAAATCAAGTCCTTTATCTCTCTCTGTGTATGTGTATGTGAAAAACTACCGGACTTATCAAGATATGTGTGTGTGTGTGTGTGTGTGTGTGTGAGAGAAACTACTGGATTTTTCCATGGTACTTCTCTCAATGATTTTTCATTATTTTCTTAATAGAACATGTAAGCTGGTATTACTTCTGTGTGGGTACTGAGCATTCCTTTTAGGGTTAGATGTCACTTAGATTTAGGTATCACACATTGCTTTGCAGACAGTGCATGCTCCAAGAATACTTCATGAAAAGCAGTATGTACCACTGCAGTTGAAAAACGACATTGAAACCTGAATATGATTTTACTGCAGTGCGCTATTTTGGTATTAAGGAAACCTTTGTAAAAAAATGTGGCTCTGTGTACCTACATTTGCTTCAAAAATTGAACCGCTGAAGCAACATTGTGCTGTCTTGAGAGGGCAGTCTTATGGGAAGATGCCAGACAACATTTTCCATGTGCCACAATATAGTATTAGAATTTTTTCTTTTCTATTAACTGAACCATGATAAGAAATACTGGTATTTAGAGGGCTTTTTTCATAGGAGTGTGGTGGGCAGATTTTATTTTTCTAACAGTGTATTTGATGTTTCTGAATAGTCTTGATTTTATATATAATTTAAAAATATTTTTTAAATTGTGTAATGACATATTTTGGAGATACAAGCTACACTTAACTTAGCTACTATAATGTGATTCACTAAGGATTACTGCTACTGAAGGAATCTGTTTCCTATGGTAACATCAGTATGCATGTATAATACTCAGTTACGAGTTACCAGGGATTGTGCTTATCCATGTCCATCTTAGCAATAGCATACTAATAAAGTAATACAGTCGTGACTTACTGTGTTTTTCACTTAAAGCACTGACCAAGTTTCAGGTGATTACTATGTATTCAGCGTAGATGGGACTGTAGTGTTATGTTTTATCTGTATGCCAGCCATCACCAATTTTGAAGTGGTGTTTTGAAATAACCAATTTTTTTTCTGCTTGAATTAGTCCTGGCATAAGTGGTAGCTTTCATGCGTTATGAGTGTAGAGAGGTGGAGTTATTTCATGTTTGGAGGTGTCCATCCTTGCCTGCCAGCTACAGTGGCAGTGCGTTGCTCCTCTTGCCTAGGCAAACGGGAGCTTTTGCTTGGGACTTCAAAGCAGCAGAAGGCAGAGGCTGCCTTAATACGGTCCAAGGGGATCTTCTGCCAGGTTATGAATGGCATTCCAAAGTCCACAAAAATTTACATTCAGGTTTTAATCTTAAATATTTATGCAGACCTTTGAGAAATGATGAGAAAATACTGCTGACCATATCCAGAATAAACATTTTATACTGTAAAGTGAAAGGACTCGTAAGTGGTTCTTTTGTGGATCTTCTTTTACAACGACAAGAAGTATATATATTTTAAATGAAGCATTCTAATAATTTAAGTGCCTTACAGTTTATCCTTATTTAAATGTTACAGCGTGAAAGAGAACAGCTTGGTCATTCTAAATACACCTTAATTGTTTACTGCACCGGGGTATCTTCTTCTGTGAGGTTGTATTTTGCAGCCATTTCCATAAGAGAAAATTACAGATGTCTTACTTAAGTTGTAATACTCCCCATTTCTGTAATGGCACAAACACATCAATATCATAAGGATACTCATTCTTGAAATGAAAGTTATTTGAATCAATAAAATTGTAAAGTTCTCAATAACTTACTGGTTGAAATCCTAAATGGATTTGGAGGGAGGAGGGCATGTTCTAGCAGTCAAGAAATACACAGATAACTGTTCAGTCAGAAGTACAGAATTGATAAATACAATCGCAGTGGTTGTTACAAATACAGCTGCTCATCAGTTCGCCAGTGCAGCAGCCTTTCGTCTGGAAATGCTGAATCATTGAAACCAAAAGTTTTTAAGAATCCAGGGAAACCTGGAAGAGTGTTTCCTAACAAAACTGGCTAAATGCGCAGCCAGGGAGAGCTTCCAAGGCAGACAGTCAGAGCGCTCATCTGGGAAATTCAGGTTTCTGCTCTGCCTGGTTCACAGTCAGAGGGCAAAGCAAGACCTTGCTTTTCCCAGAGGACCCGCAGGACCAGCAAGTCACTGGATTTGCAGGAATTCTCTTTCTGTTTCGGGTGGTAAGTGTAGACTTAACTCTGATGTATGTTGAGATAAAACATACATACTGGTTTTTAAGCACATGTATCTTAAAAAAACTTTCCTGCTGGAACAGTGAACAAACACAGCAGCAGTTCCTGGTGTTGTGTCATTTTACTGTTGAAAAAGAAAATGAAGGCCACTCTATAGGGAAAAATCATCTAAATCCATTAAAAACAGACAGTCTCAGCTCAATTGAGTGATGTTACTAAAATGCCTATCCCCTCAGCACAAAAAGCAATAACCAGGAAACAACAAGGTCAGATATTATGCTCTTCATCCCTTTCACTTGCTAGAAAACACTTTCACCTTCTGCTAGTTTCCTTCCATAATCACAGCCAGGACCTTTCAGTCTGGAAAGGGTGGGATCTTGGCTGCCATGCTGCATGGCTGCATGTTGATGTGCTGTGCTGATGTGTAATCATTTACGTACTGCATACTTCCATACGCAATTCCATAGGCACAAGTACTACATATTAAGTAACATAACAACTTGTAAAGGGCAGAGAGAAAAAACACTGTTCTGGACTTGGTTCTTAGAAGAGGAGTTGGAGAATTAAAATAGCAAAAGAACATCTATACAGTGATGTCAGAATAATTGTGATGCATTTCTCAGGATGACGGTATGAGTGTTGTCTCTAGGATATGCTGAGAGGATAATAGGAAGGAACATAAGAGCATTCCTGTTTCTGAATCTTGAGGAAAACATAGCCCTAAGTAAAACTACGACATAAATAAGGTCTTAAGTAACTCTTGTATGAGAAACTGAGTAAAAATAAAGATGTTATATTCCATGTAAAAAATAGTTTCAAAATTACTTGACCAGAGAAAATACTAATTCTTATAAACGGAATATCTCTTAGGAATTTTGCTGAAATAAATAGATTCGTAAAATGAGGATTCGTGTCTTTATTTGACATTTGTCCCGACTCCTCATCAATCCTTTTGGGCAAAGCCAGAATCGAGTTATAAAAGTCAACCTTCTCTCCGCAGTTTAATCATTTGCAAATTATCATTCTTACTGATAGTGTTCATAATAATCTACTTGTGTAAGCATGTGTACATTCCACTGAATGCATTTTTCCAGTTATGTGTATGTTTCATTTAGGATGATTAGGAATTGCAGAAGTAAGTCCTGGGTTGAGTGTTCTGTGAAAGTTCTACGAAATGTTTGGCTTGTCTTCGTGCAAGCATATATATAGAAATAAAGATATAGCTTACATTCTTCTCATGTAGTACTGTGGCTAAATTGAGAAAAATGTGGGGTTTAGCTGCAGCTGAATTTTGCTTTGTATTGTATTAAATAGAGCTGACTTTTGAAGTGGCAGGTCAAAAGGGGAAGAATAATTTGATGGTAAATAATTACAGAATTTTTTTAATTCGTATTTTAAACATGAAATTAAGTTTGGCAGTAGGAACAAAACATAATATATATGTTTTGGCTTTTAGCATTAGTAACACAGACTATTGTGTACAGTCATTCTTTGTCATTTCTAGTGTTACAAAATCGAGGAACATTTTTTAATTTCACTAATGATGATACAAATTGGTAAGTGAATAAGACTATTCCAGAACCAGTGAAGGGAACCTTCAGGTGACTGTCACCAGAAGTTACATATTGCTTATCAGCTGCGGGGTTTTTTTCTTTTGCAATGCATTCTTATCTTCCCTTATTTTTGAAGACATACAGCATGCATTGGTTAAGAAGAGAAATGTTAATTTTCAGCTGAAAAAACACCTGAATCCTGATAATAGCCGTTCAAGTGTATTGCTAGACTTCAATAAGCAATCTCTGCAACAGGTTGTCAATAGATTTTTATTTTTTTTCTTGCTTTATTGATTAATTGGAAAGAAGGAAAGAAGGATTACCTTGAACAGTTTTAATGAAATTGGAAGTTACAGTAGGGAGTGTCTATTTAGACAAAGTCTAAGCATACCTTAAAGTCCAATCAACTGAATGGAGTCACACTATAATATGTGAGCTAAGGTAAAGCTTACTCTAGAAACCCATAGTGTAGGGAGAGCAGAACACTACAGATACCAAATGTTTGGGTTTGTTGGGGTTTTTTTCACAGAGAGCACTGATAAGTGTCATAGGCAGAAATGCATGTAGACCTTTCAGGTGCTTGCAACTAGAGCTCTTTCATTAATGTCATTTTTTTTCTGCCCCATGTCAATAGAGGAAAGATGAAGATGGGTAACTCTTGCGCTAGATCTCTTGAGATCCAACACCCTTTTTCATGTTATCAGCCATGCCAATTCCACAGGACCGATGGGACCTATGAACTCTTCTCCCTTAGTTACTGTAAGGGTGATGCTTAGGGTGGGCGCTGAGGCTGGTTCACAGAGCAAAGATTCAGTTTCATGATGAATGTTGGAAATCATGGAATGCCCAATTTTTTACTGTATTATTCTCTCTATTTTAGCTATTGCAGATTTGCTCCTTTCCTTATCAGCAAGAAAACAGAGTTGTGACATGCTGTACAAGGTTAATTGGATGTTCATAAAATTGCAAAGGAATAGGAAAACAAGTTTTCAGTGACTGCATTCAATCTAGCATATTCTGAGAAGTTTTCACTTGTCTTTTACTGTTCTTTTGTTTTCTCCTTGACACTTTGCATTGTTAAAATCTGAAGAGAAACCATTGTAACCAAACTTGTACATTTGTTTCCCCCCTCCCCATTGAAATGGGTAATCAGAATATGTTCCTTAAATTACTTTATCACTTTGTGAAACGTACATCAAAATGCATTTCCTTGGGCTTTGATATTGGGCTCTCATTGTCTTACAGCCATTTCAACCTATTTATAAGCCTGGTTTTATACCAGGTTTTGTTACTTGATTATTTGTCATGGTGCTATTTAAACTATCTGCTACAGATTTTTAGTGAGTTGTACACATTGATATGGTTCAAGTGAAACACTTTTCACATTAAAACTCTACGTTGATTGAGAGGTCTTTATGATTTCAGAAATTGAATGAAGAAAAGAAATATTTTTGAATCCCAGAAAAAAAATATTTTAAAATCACTCTTTTATGTAATACTTTTTTGCAAAATACTGCAGAAGTCACAAAACAGCATCAGTCAGGGCATTTTAATAATTGCTAGAGGGTCAGGTCAGCTGTGATGGTTGTAAATTCTTATCAAGTGAAAAGATTAGCTATTAAAGCTGACCTTTTTTCCTTCAAGTTTCAGAAGTTCCTCTTAAGAATGCTTAATTTCCTGTTAGGAATATTCCCACCACCACCACCACCTTACTCAGATTATTTGGAATGCTTTATTTCTCTCCAAACTCCCTCTCCCTGCTCCCTCCCCTCCTAGCTGTATAGTGGAAAAGATAACCAGGTGGTTTGGGTTTTTTTTAAAAAAAAAAAAAGAAGTCTCCACTATTCCTCTTGTTAGAGGAAGCTGCTTTTTAACAGTGCATCAAGTAAAATCATGTTGAAAACTGTATTGCTTGAGAGCTAGTGTGTTAAGGAGTTCCCCACCTGAGAAGACCTCTAGTGATTTTCTACAGCTTGACTGGAAGGTCAGAGTCTTTTGCTCAGGAATATGCCTATATCTGCACCTGGAGTCCTCACTGTCGTTGTGTATTGTAGCCTTCCCGTGCAGAGCTGCAGGACTCCCTACCCCGAACTGCGGCACTGTGGCAGAGCCTGCCTGGTTCTCCACACGCTATGGCAGCACCATTGATCAGTCCATTATGGGTTTACTTGTGCTGTCTGCATGGAGAGCACATTGCTCAGCTTCTTGTGTCTGCCTGGTCCGTCTCCCTTTGGGCATCAGATGGGTTGTATCAGCATCCCTAGTCCTGAGATGAGCCTGTGGAGCTATAGCAGTTAACGCTAGGTGATAGTATGAACCTACTTGCTAGCTGGTACAACAGATCTGTTAAATAACTGTTAAAAAGGCTAGATCTCATCCATATCATAGGGGCTTTACCAATATGAGAGAAATGAAATTTTCTGGAGGTTGAAATACGCCACTGATTCAAAACTTCAGTGCTGCTTAACTGTGGAACCTAAACCTAAACGCTTTCCTGAGAAGTGTTTCAAAAATTGCCCCTTCTCTAAAGATGGGGGAATGTTGTGTCTGATACAAATTGGAGTACAGTCATGTTCTCCAGGAAATTTCTCAGAGAGGGCACATATGTAGATCTAGGAAGATTTTTCCCCGGAACCTGTACTGTAGTTTTTTAAAAAAAAAAAAAAAAAAAAAAAAAAGTAAACCAAACCTGGACAAAAACAGTCATTGTAGTGAGCATGTTCCCATCCCAGGTTCTTCTCTCTTCTGGAGGATTTCCTGAGCCAAAGTCAGATGCTTGTAAGGTTCTTGCTGCTTTGCTGCTCCTTCAGCTCTCCTTGTTGGTGGCTTCTCCTCCAGATACAAAGAAATCTTGCCCCCACAGTGCCCGCCTTATTTCTGTTTCTTTGTTCTCTGTCACACATGCTACACTTTTCATCAAGTAGCCAGCAAGAAGCTTCACTTTACAGCTTCTACGCCTTTTGTCAGGCAGAATCCCCGGTTAAGCAATCTTCCACTCCCTGGGATGTTTCTGTCAGAAAAACTGATCTGTCCTTGGCAATAGCTATTTATTTTTGTCATAGTACTCCACAGTCGAAGTGTTATGACTCTCTTCATTAGCCTGTTGCCCATAGTTTCAGTGGTTTTGGGAATCTGGCTCAAATATATAAAGTTTAATTTCAAAAATATTTCATAAGCAGAACTTGTTTTTCCAAACAATCTCCAAAACCCATTATTGCTACATTTGAAACTTCCTTAGGTAGTTTGTTAGGGTTATTGCATGGAAATTTGCAAGCAAACTCACATGCACTGTGTGTTTTCTCGTAATTTATATGGTTATAATTGCTTTTTAGATTTGCATGTTAGTCATCTTGGGATAAATTCAAATGTTGAGGCCTATTAATCCAGCTTAATGAAGTAACTATGGTTTGGTGATATTCTAAGGAGTTTTTTAGTGGTTTTTATTTAGAATTAACTTCTCTTATTTCTTTCAGCCTCTTAAATATGTTACTAATTGTTCTGTTCCTTGACATATAAGTCTGTCTTCCAAATACTGTTGTATCTGCTTGGAGATCCTCTCGTACTCATTTGAGACCGTGTAGCTATGATGGGACACCATGTCAGTGTGAAAGTCTCTCCCTATTGAAAAGCCAAAGATTTTGTGTTTTGGTTGGTTGGGTTTGGAAGGGTTTTTGTATTGTTTGTGGTTTGTTGGTTTTAGAAACATACATATTTTGAAAGCAGGTTCAGGGGCTAGTTTGTCAGTGACAAGGGATGTGGCAGAAATATTCTCAGTTCGTACTTGTACTGTTCTTGAGTTGCAAAAAAACCATAAAAGCCAGCAGTATACTTAACCTACTCATGTTGAATACACCAACAGGGACTTGTATAATTCCTGTCCAAAGAGTTACCAGTTGTTCAGTCCAAATTGCCTTCATGAACAGGCATTTCCAGTAGTGTACTGTACTTCTGGCAACATAATTTGCAGTCTGTTATTTGTGTTGAATACCAAAATAGATGTGGTGTCACAGAAAACATTTTCAAAAAAATCCTAACAATGGTATGGCAAATTCATAGAGCGCACGGTTGAAACTGTTCAGTTAAATGAAAAAGTAAGGTGGGGCACTGGAACTGACTGCCCTGATAGAATATTTAATAGTTTTCAGCTGATAGAACAGTTAATAAAATAGATAGTAATATACTGGGTTTTCCCTCTTGTTATCGTTTCTGGGGTGATATAGTTACCGGCTTATTTTTTAGAATAATTTATAAACAGAAGCCTCAAAGTCAGAGCAAATAAAACTCTTGAAAAAAAAGTCAAAAACATGCTATATCTCTTTCAGCAAACAGTTAAGTTATATGCTGGCAAAGATGCATTGGGACTTGGTTATATGCTTGCCCTAGCTCTCTGAGTGATTTAAGCAAGATACATAATCCCAGATAAATTTAACCATCCAAAAAGTCATTGTAATGATTTAGGATACAGCTGTGACGTGCTTGTGAAGTACTTTGTGACCTGTGCCTAAGAGTCATTTTGGAAGTGCACGCAAGTTTTTCTTGCAGTTTATACTTAGCAAAAGCTATGGAAAACAGTTGTTTTCCATGGAATGTCTGTGTAGAACTTACTGCTTAAATAACTTACTGAAAATAGATTAATTTTTTTTCTTCATCCTAAGAAGTCCAAGTTGTTATGTAAAGCCAGAGAGAATGGGATCAGTTGTTACGTTATTTAGTGCTGTATTTGATTTATCTTTGTTAAAGGTTTTGACTCTGAATCAAGTAAAACGTAGCCTGTTCGGATGCACCGAGTTATGTTTTCCTTAGGCACTGTCGGTGTCCAGACTTGGTCAGGACACCCCATCCCTGTGGTGTTCCCACCTCTCACCTACTTCTCATGCTGGCCCCAGCTGGGCCACCCCAAGACTGAGGCAGGTAGCGAGGGTGTCTGTGCAGATCACTGCCTACCCTGGGACAGCGGCCCTTGGAAAGGTGGGGTTAGGATTTTCAGGGACCTGCTGCATGTGGGCAATCACCCCTTGTGATGGTTGTGTGTCTCCAGGGAAATTTCTCCAGGAGTAGCCTCTCTGTCGTCCTCTGGCTTGGGCATTCTGGTGGTTTGGCATGACAGCGTGGGAGCCCTGGGTGAGACAACAGGTGCCTGGTTTGTTTTACAAGCCATTAGGGAAAAGTCAGGGCATCCACAAATAAAGTGCGTCTTTTGCTTCTGAGACTTTTATGATGTTAGTGCAGGCACTAAGTACTCTGGTTGTGGAAGGGCAGATTGGATGTTGATATGCAAATAAGTGTGTTAATCATACATGTGCTAATTTTAAATATATGTTTTATTTCTGTTAGATTTTTATTAAAGTCTGATGAGTAGCAAAATAAAGACGAACGAAAATTTTCAATTTTTACTTAATGTTTTATCAAACTAACTCTAAGATGGATGTGAATACTTTCATGTTTTATGACATGTAATCTAATGATACAGTCATACAGCAGCTGTTTTCTGTGAGGTGCGTTAGATAATCTGTGGGTTTTCTAACTTAGGTCCTGGTAATTTTATCTTTCAGTTTGCTAAGAATATTATGAGCAGATACCGTTACAGTTGCTACACAAGAATACAGTGTGATATAGCAGTAAATTACATTTGGGAGTTGCTAATGTGGTTATAAATCTGCAAACAGAAGATTTCCAAGGTGATGGTTTGAGACTGCATTTTAGAATGTACCAATTTTATACTGCACTAAAGGAGAGTAAATGTATATATACAGAAGGATGTGTTAATTGTACTTAAAGTTGCTATTGGAATTTCTTGATTTAAATTAGTGATCAAGTACATAAAGTTCAGTAACATTTGAAAATCGGTAACTGTGGATTATGTCTGCAAAGAGATATATTTTGAGGACTAAAATTTAACAAGGACCAATTATTTTTATATATGCCTATATAAAAAAAGTATATACATATAAAATAGAACTTGCAAGATGTACTGATGAGGGAGCTTGACAGATGTCACCATTTCACTGAAAAGTTTAATAAACATTTTATTCTAGTCACAGGGAGCATAATTATGAAATTGTGATACCAGTGGAATTATATCTCTTAAGTTAAATTCATATATACTTGCCAGTGTATCTGTGTTGATGGATCAAAGTACCATAGCTATGTATTCTGACCAAAGTAGCTTTTCCACATCATAATCATGCTTTTTTTTTGAATGATGCAGTTAAGCTATCAGAAGCTCAGTCCTATCAAATACTTGCATTCACACTAAGTTTTTGCTCCTACACTGCTGTTATTTCACAGGTACAAATTTCTCACACACCAATCAGGTGTAATTATTCTGGCCAGACTTCATGATATACAATTCCTCCCTGCCTCCAAGCAGGGAAAAAAAAAAACAAACACAACCAACCGTTTACAGCTTTGCTGTAAAAATTCTTGTTTTTTTTAATAAATAAAGACTCTATTCTTGTGGCTGTTACCTGACAAAGTTACCTATTTTACTTCAAAGATTGCATTTATTTACTGATACTCCTTCATACCTTTGTAGTCCTTTTTCTCCATAAAGAAGATGAAATTTTTCTGTGCAATTCTGTGGCTTAGTCTTTTTAGGAACTTAATGCAGTTTTCCTTTTGGAAATGTTCAGTTCATTCAGCATACCTGAAGCCAGCTGATAGGAGCCACTTGGTATTTTTGATGAACAGTTATGTTCATTTAAGTTAGTTCAGTTAGCCATCTAATCTTTAGCATCTATTTTAGAAAGAACCTTTGTAATTTATACAATTAAAATGTAGCAAATACAAAATACATATCCTGGTTGTCTGTTGCTTTACCAAAAAACACTTCACGTCTCTTGAATCCTGTTAGCCGGTTTACTCCAGTAGAAGCAGATATGTTTATCTTGTCACTTGCTTCTAAAGGGAAAAGTTTTTCAGCGTTCTCTTGATAATAATGTATCTTTTAGTTTACCAGCTCATACCATTAGAAGTATATCTAGTAATGAACCAGACAGTAATTATGTGTTAAGGGAGTGTTGGTGTTGACTTGTCATTTATAAGCGTATAATAAACAGATGTGATCATAGATCAATTGTTGATAATAGACAACTATATGCTATTTTAAGTTTTCCTTGCACACCTACATTTTTTCTTTATGCGTGCTGGATTCTGTAGCTATTGGTGATCACCTGGGGCAGCATGATTGCTCTTGTTTCTACTAGAAATGTATAAATAAGGGTTTGATAGATGTCCACAGCAGTCACCATCAACAGAAGTTTAAGACTGCTGTTGCACTAAAATGCTGTTTTAAGGAGCAAGAGTTTTTGCTAAGTTTTTAATAATTGTTCAGGGGAGACCAGCAGTATGCTCAGGCTGTGTTGAGAGGACAGTTCTGCCAACCTGCTCACCAAAAGCAAATGATGGTACTTGGCCAGTGCCTGTTTCAAGACGTTGGTTTGTATTAGCCTTGACACAGCACCAGCATTTAGGCTCCAACCTATCCTGGTTGGTCAAGTCAGTGCTTGAAAAGCCTTGCCTCATCTGTGATGTCTGGAGTTGCTGATGGCTATTGGAGCCTTGCATGAGACTTCTAGTTTGTGTACGTAAGTGATAAAAGCATCAGAAGGTTCAAATTAACTCTGGGGTCCCATTGCACCAGGTGCCTGAGGATGCAAAAGCAAAATGTCCTCTAACCTTGCTGAGATTTGCTGCAGGTATACAGCCTGTATGTGCTCAGTGCAGAGCCTTTTTGTGGGGGACGCCATCTGTTGCTGAAGGACACAGCTAAATACTAGTCTGCCTGGGTAAACATTAAGAAACTGGAAATAGTATAAATACAGTGCATTGGAGATCCAATTAATTAAAATATTTATTCTCTATCAGATTTCATGACAGTTTCTAAAAAGTCAGTGAATGTGTTAGAGAATTAACTTATATTTTGATAATTATTTCTGAGTGACAAAAATCATAGTTTGTATAGGGAAAGTGGGTGTCCTTTACTTTTGAATAGGAAAGTCACAAAACTCCATTATGTGGATCATCATTCTCATGTGAAGATCACTGCTCTTTATCCACATTTTTTTTAGTTTCTTGTAAAGAAACCTGTGTGAAAAATTAGCACTCTTAACAAAAGGATAGTAGGCAGAAGGCTTTATTATTTAGTTCCCATTTTAAGTGCAACATAAATACAGTTTCGAAGCGGGATCCTGTAGAAAGCGAATCCTGAAAGCAAAGATTTCAAGTGCATTTCCTCATCTTACTGTCCACTCACATGGAGGGAGCAGCTGCATGGTGCTTAGTTCGCCAGCTGGGCTTAAACCACAACACTTAAAAACTGAATATGTCATGAGGTTATCTGTATAAATAGCTTAAAATTGTGTATCAGATGTTTAATTAAATTACATTGCATTAAAAATAAAAACTTGAGCTTTAAAGGGTAGATAAGAAAGCCACAACTTGAAAACAGAAACAACTTTATATGAGGAAAACATTTATTTTAACCAAAAGCGTGACCGATTGAATAGCTGGTTGGAGTCTCAAGTTCTCCAAATCAATACCAGTTCTATTTTTCCAGGAAATTAAACAGCTTTTCCTTTTTACGCTTAAAAAATTTTATTTTGCTTTAAATATAGATATTCTCCAGATATATTGAACTATTTCACAGTGTTAAGATTTGAACTTGCTACAACTGATAAAGAATTTCACTTTTGGTGGTTAGGTACATTTTCTGGTTTAACTGCAGAAAAAGTCTTTGATGGAAATAATGAAGAAGGCTCTTTCCCTTGCTAGTGAAATGCATTTTAACTTGGAAAATTAAAAAAAAATATGGGTCAATAAACAATGGATCAGTGGGCATGTAGAGAGGAAGTTTGGTATGTATTTGTTTAATTAAAACTAACTACTGGTCATTTTCTACCTTCAGTTTTTGAAAGTTTGTGGTTGCTTAAAGCCTATATTCCACAGCACTCACAGGATCCTTCAAGGAGACATTTAGAGTCGGGAATAGCGTGTATGTATCCGTAGCCCAGCCATATCTTCTCTTTCAGTCATTCACAGGAAGCGAGAGATCTGGAAAAAACTGCAGAATGGTGTTTCCCTAGAAATTTAGAATGATTGCTGCTGGAAGTTATTTCTCTGTTTCACTTTAGAGTCAGTTGGTTGGGTTTTGTCGCAGAAGGCAACAAAAGTCTTTGTCTGAATTGTCTTCTCATTGTTTCAAGGCCTTTCTCACAATTTGCACCTGTCTGGCTGAGGTTTTCTCTCCATATCCAACTGAACTGAGTTAGTTCACATTTTTCTTCTGCCAGGTATAACGTCCAGTAGCTCATTTCTGTTTATGTACAACTAGCCATCTCGTGTGGAGGTTGCCGACGGCCCAGTGGTGGCTCTGCCAGGCTCTATGGCATGAGTAGTGTCTGCAGGAAGCTGGGAGAGAAGGTGCAGGGAGGCTCCTTGGGGACTTCCATGGTGGTCTTGCCTCAGTTGCTGCAGGCTAGGGGTGCCCAGTACCAGTGACTTCAAACTCACTAGTCCTGTGTTTTATCTCAGTAGGCAATACTTCAGCTGGTAGCAGTTTGATGTTAATTAATCCAAAGAAATTTATTTCCTACCATTTCTGAGATGAGCGTGGATCATTTCCTTCTGTTTAAGGAGCTCTGGAAATATTTGCCTTTTAAACTGAGGGAATTACCTGGTTTTATTATTTCACTCAATTCAATTACTTTATCTCATGTCCCTGCTTCAACATCATGTATTGAGATTCATTAACAGTTCTTTGGCAGTCACAAGACACCGATCATCTGTTTACAATATTGATCAGCAGCTTTCGTGTTAGATTACATTTGAAGTGAGAAATTATCCTGCAGCGAATAGTAAATACAAGACTGGGAAAAAGCTAGCTCAAGCTGTATAAAGTAGGCTTTTTTCAGGTGCTCTGGAAGCATCTGCATCCCAATAAGCCAGACAGACCCTCTTAACAACTTCCAGCTCTGAAATTCCAACAGAATATCCCATCCACAAATTGCTCATTGTCTCTGGTCACCTATATTCATAAAAATAGCGATTTCTATTCCTACAGATAGAGATTTCTGTTGACTTCTAGGCAGTTTCTGAGTTGTGAGAATATTTATGGGCTAATAAAAAATACCAGGGTTCTGATGCCTCAGCAATTCCATTTGTTACTCTGTATATACATTCTTTTTATATTATATATAATAGGATGTTATTATCTTTGTTTTTCCAAATGACGTACTTTGCAGAATGGAAATTAAGAACTAAACACTAGGAATTAAAATCTTACTTTTCTGAAGTCAGTAGCTAATGATTTCTGGGGCTCATCAGCACTAGATTCATGGGGGCTAGAACTAGGAGAATATATAAAACATGGCCAAGATTTACTTAAGAATCTGCGGACTTTTCAGAGCTTTATTAAGATGCCTTAGTCTTACTTAATAATAAGATAAAGTAGCTCTGTATCTATAAAAGTTGTGAGCACATGCCTTCAAACAAATGGGGTTTCTTGGAGGTGTATTACTTTCAGATGGTCAAAATTACTAGTTCCTGCAGGTTTATCCACAGTCGTTTCCCAGAACAGCTCTTAAAGGCAACAGCCATCAGATAGAGAAGACAAAAAGTTTCTCCTTTGGAATCCTTATTCATATACTTGTATCTACATTTGTGGTTGTTAATTTCCAAAAATTTGTTTGCTAAAACTCAGTTTAGTCACAAAGGTATAATAAAGATTTGTATTTCCTTTTCCTACTATTATAAATATTTCAGAATGAATAAGTTACTGTGTTGAAGCTAGTTCAGGTTTTGCACATGGATGAGGACAGGAAAAAAGTGTCAAAGAAGAGAGATAAAACTGAAGGAATTAGACAAAACTTGTGCAGAGGAGTAGGAGGCTAAATAGATCTGGCAGCAGCAGGCTGACTTTTCCATTACTTTCCAATTTAATTATGAGAGTTGCTTAAGTTGTGGATGCTGCCTGTTAGTCACATGATGTTGCCTGCATTTATTTCCGAATCAAATCTATAAAAGGAAATGAGAGTTCTCTGTCCTTGCAAACCTCTTGTCTGGTAGGAAATCACTTACAAATAATAAAGTGCATACCAGAGCATGAAATAGTTCCTTGATGTATGACCTTCAAAACTGGTTTAAGGAAAACAGTTGAAGCTGTGAGTAGTAGAAACTTTTCATACTGGAAGAATTACAGACTGCAGGCTGGTGTACTTTCAGCTCTCTGTACGGTTGTCTTCACTATAAAACTGCATTTACAGAGTGGCAAAGGTTCCCTATGGGCAGGAGAGCTGCCTGGGGACAGCGGAGAGTTGCATCCCTCAGCTCTGTACTCCACCAGTCTGACTTTGCAGGGGGTATCCCCACCATCTGAGTAACGAAAACCGAGGCAGACTTGTCAGAAGGGCTGAGAGCACCACAGGAGTAACTTGCATAGGGGGTCAAGTTCTCATCATCAAAAGGTGACAAAGTGCACATTTAGCTCTATATCTTCAAAGCAGTGGGTAAGAATTAACTACACGATTTTCAGTACCCAGTGAAATAATAATCCACCAAAGGATGTCAGGTTTTTTTACTGATTTGTGGCATGTAAAAGACGACTGCCTTACAGCCAATAAGAAATGTGACATGATACAGTACTACTCAAGATTTAAAATGGCAGGGGATTCAGAACCAACTCTGCCATGTTACAGCATGTAAGTTATTATTGTTGGCTTGTGTTTTGGAAAAAAAAAAAAAAAAAACGACTTGGTAATTTTTCCTGCTGTGAAATGCCTGAAGTTTACCAAGTCATGATACAGGTCCTATAGCAGTACTTCTCGCTCCCGTAACAGTCCCTTCATCAGGGATTGCAGAGTAGTTTGAACATACTCACTAACTGGACATTATATTGATTTATAAGAAAATGAAGTATGATGTTTATTGCAGTTTGTTACACGGAGTCCCAGGAGTTGAATAATTGCAGAACCAGAAGCAGTAACGAAACTGCTGTGGGTTGATTTGCCATCCTCTACTCTGAATGGACTCCGCTCTGTCTAGTCTTGCCTAATTAGATGAAGATTCAAATTTTGACATACAGAATCTGTACACTTTTGCAGTGCCATTATGGCTTTTAATAAACAAACAGCAAGCAAACATCTCTTAGTACAGGTGACACTTGGATTATGTGTTTTTCAGTATTTTTTCTAGTTTGAAAGCTCAGTGCTCTACAAAGACAACTGTTACCAGCATCTTGATCACAGGGATAGAACACCTGCTACCAAAAAGTTGTGACATATTTCTGATTCTTCTATTTGGTCAGTACCATCTCATGCTCTGCTATCATCTGAGGTCCCCAAAACATTCTCCTTGAGAGAATTATAACAGTACTTACCTTTTTCTTTTCACGAGTATTGCAGAAATGCAAAGGGCAGTAATGCTGCAGGGTTGTGTAGCACACCTGTAATCACTTTCACAAATAATTGGAGAAGTTTGGGGGGTTTTTTGAATGAAAAGCTTTATGTGCATCCAGGGAGAGGTCCTAACATAGACGAAACCAAAATACCTTCAAGGAAAAGAATGTGTGTGAGCTTTGCATCCTCAGCACAACACATTTTTTTAGGCACTCTGTACACTAAGTAATTTGCTTAAGTTATTTCTCCTGCTTTCTTTAGCAGAGAGCTAGATGGCCCCCTCAAAATAGCAGGTAAGCAGCAGCATTCAGAGATATGTGATGGCAGACCAAAAGTTGAAATAGGCAGTTAAAATGGAAACTAGAATTGAAAATTAAATCAGAGGGTTTTGTTTTAAGTATAATAACAGCTTCATTGTCTAGATCGGGGGGGAAGCAACTCTTTAATAAGTAGTGAAGAAAAATATGGAGCTGCTCTTTGACTTACAATGCATTTTTATCTTCAAAGCTTATCCACAGTGCTGACCCCAAAATATTGTGAGAGCACAAAATTATGTTGGTTTTGGTTTGGGTTTTTTTTCCTGGTATGATCTAAAGAACTTTCAGGCCTTTTTTTTTAGTGTTTGACACATAGGAGTTTAAAAAATATATTAATATATTTCTCAGACTTTGTAGGTGAGTTCTGTGGTCTATGAAAGTGAACTTGTTGATTTCAATAATACAAGACAGCAGATGGAACATGTTTCTAGCAGGCAGAAACAGAACTGCTAAGGCAATCAGGCTGATAACTGTACACACTTCTTGGAAATGCAGTGTAGAGTAAGAGCTTAAAAGTCAAGTCACAAAAATAGTTCAAGAAAGGGACGTAGAATGTGCTGTGCAGGTTGCACTTCTGGTTTTTCAACGAGCTCCACAATTTGTATGTTTTGCCTAGATGCGGTAGTTACATAAAAATGGTGATTTTATACTTTTATAAATGCTGTTTGTTTCCCCAACTTCTTTCCTTACACTTCCAAGTTGGATAAGATTCTCCTAGGAGTTAACAAACTAACTGTTTTCTCAGCGCATAAGACACCCCAACACAAGTGTGTTCTGTGAAGGTGATATTTACCATCCTCCTGTGTTCAGTTCTAATGAACTGAGGTTACACTTGGTGCAGACTGATCATGCCATTGAGGCTGTTGCCTCCAGCCTAAAAAAGGCAAAACAAGCCCGATGAACAGGGAGAAAAGGTAAATCTGGATGTATTACTCTAACTCTATTTGATAGATCCAAAGTTAGGTTTTAGTGAAGGGTTAGAGGCCAAACTGCTACTTTGCTTATCAGAATGAGTCACTAACTAGCAAAGTAATTGCATTGATTATTGCACACCCACAAATTACAACAGAAAATACCTTGCACGGGGTGGAGGTTGTACTTTTCCTAAAGGTTTCCGTATAATTAATGTACTGTAAGTGCTGGTGCATTAGAAACATCTGAACCCTACTGTTAAGCATGGTCCTTGCATGCCAGTTGACCACTCCTACGTGGTTTCAGTGTTTCTCATGCTATTGCTTGGGTGCTAATGAAGGTTTTGATGCCACTGCTGTTGGAAAAATACAAGTCATGTTCTGTTTTTGTTTTTAGATTGTAACTCTGTTTGCCCATCTTTGTTGCGGGCACTAGGAGTTTAGGCAGCTATACCTACAGCAAAACAGCTCCCTTGTTAGGCACAACATTTCATAAAGGATTAAGAAGTGGAGCTGGCTGAGCCATAGGGGACACTTTTGTCTCATAAACAACAGGCTGATTATCAAGAGACTGTACTTGTTTGTGGAAGAGGTAACAGAGCAGGCTTCCTTCCCTCTTGGGTCTTACCTGGTACTTCACTCCATAATTTCTGCATTAAATCCATTTAAAAATGTTTATTACTACAGTTTACAGTTGCACTCATAGATGTTTGGGGGTGATGAGTATTTTTAATAGAAGTTTAGTTGCTACACTTGGTACAAGCGAACCAGTAATAATTGGAAGCACTGAGGCAAGTTGTTGCTCACGGTCTGTGTTGGATTTCTTGTAACATCAGCTTACAACTGCCTCCTTTCAACACTGGGTTAAGATCCAAGTTTAAAGACAGGCTTTCAAATTTAAGATTGCCTGTGCGGACCCTCTATATACAAGACTATGCAGGTAGCTTCTTAGCTTTTTTCTATGCGGCCCTGAATCTTGCATTGCAGAGAAAAGTCTGCGCAATGGAAAATATATACTATACAAAAAGTTGCAATAAAAGGTCGGTTGTTTGACTTGAATTCATCTCCCTACTGTCTACCTGATTTGTTGCATAGTTAGAAGTACCTTTTTTTTATTCTCGTCATTCACCCTGAAGCCCCAGGTACTATTCCCTCAAGTTTATTCACTCAGCAAGTTTGCATTATCAATTTCATTTTACATTGTTTATAGTATTACTATAGACTCTTAAAACAAAAAGCAGATTTTTGATCTTTGCTACATAGTAAAAAATCTTAGGGGTTGGATTATATTATGTTGAAATGCCATGCGTATCTTATAGAAAGATAGTCATATGTGATTTAAAGGCTTCAAGAGATTGAGAAACTACTATGTATAGCAGTACCATCCTGTGTGGAGATTCAGAGATGCTTATATAGGGTAAGCAATGATGGTAGACCATAGAAATACCCAATATACTGGGATGTGTTAGTAGCCTCCACAGAGCAAAGTGGTTTTCTTCCTTTGACCAGATTTGTAGTTCTCTATTATTAGATTATATTGTTATTATTATATATCATTATGTTTAGAAACACAGAGGTTTTTCTCTGTTGGTTTTTTCTTCCCCCTTCATTCTTAGCAGTTCTCTTGTAAAGAAAGTTAAAGAAGAACCCAGTCACAACAGCAGTGTTTGGAAACTTTGTCTCTGATTCCAAATGCACAAGTTTTAAATTAATGAGAAAATTAATACTGAGAAAAAAACAGAACCTAATGGATACAGGAGTGCAACTCTTAAATTTAAGTTGCTCAAATCGTAATCTGATGCAGCAA